>NC_084588.1:28784316-29084594 GCF_033807715.1 Cololabis saira | reverse complement strand
CGTTACTCACACACTAACAAACACAGAGAGCGTGGCAGTGCCTGGACTGAAGTATATTCAACATTTGATTTATATATATATATATATATATATATATATATATATATATATATATATATATATATATATATATATATATATATATATATATATATATATATATATATAATTATATAATTATATATATATAATAAATATAAAATATATATAAATAAATACAAAAATAAATGAAATAAAAATAAATAAATTAATAAATTAAAAAAATGCCAGCATTACAGGATGATGACAATGTCAGTTTCAGCAGCTCTTGTGCTGTGTGAACGCATTGCCCTTCTGAGACCAACTAATTTCAGAGGCATTTACCAGCCTCTTTCATGTCCCCCACCTCCCGGCTCTCCTCCATCAACAGGACTCATTAGCTGTTGTTACTTTTCCCCCTTTTTTCGTTCATTAAGATGTGCTAATTATTCGCCTCCATATTTTAAAGCCCTCCCGATTACCAAAAGGCAATTAACATTAGACGAAAATGATGAATGTTAGTGTGACACAGAAATTAAAGATAAAGAGATAAGAAATATAAAAAAGAGGGGGAAAAAGAACATTAGATGGTGGGGCTAACTCATGTTTTCAATGTTATTTACTTTAATGTCTAATTTCATTGATCTGTGCCACTAAACCCAGACATTTGGCTCACAGTGGCAACAGTGGTGTACCAATTACAGTGAAGAGGCAGAAACATTGCCGTTATCAGCATGGGGAAAGTAGGAGGTGTAAGCTGCTATGTTGTAGAGGGCCAACAGAAGTGCGAGCACTGACCTGGATCTGCTGCTGGAGGAGGTTGATTTTGTGCTGCTGCTGCAGGAGCTGCTGTTGTTGTCTTGCAATCTGGTTAGAAACAGTGGCAAAAGTGAGGAAATTGAAATATGATCAAAACTCACGTCAAGAAGAAAAAACCAAAGTCTTCTCATATTTGAATCCTACTTGATAAAACACAACATTGTTACGGTTTTGCTTGATGCGTGACAATTACATGTTGAGACAGATGACATACTGCTGGATGAAAAATGGATGAAGAGGGAACATTAACGTCACTCTTCTCACATGAACAAACCATATAGTTTCTTCATGAAGATGAAATGGTCTGTGTAAAACTGCACAGTCAGAATTTGTGGTATTAGAGAATAAATGATTTACAGGACAGACAAATGTGGTTATGATGGAGATTGCCGGTGCAGGCGGAGTGTGAGTGACGGAGGACCCTGCTGCCCCTGAGTGACGTGATGCCTCACCGCAGCGTCTCTCATCCAAGCACGGCCTCTTTCTACATGCTCACTTCATTGAGCATGACAACCGAGTTTTAAGTGTCATTTAATTTTCATTTTAAAATATAATTACAAAGTGCTCACTGTAAGATATCTGCCGTCTGCAAATGTGTCAAGATTAATTTGTGCTGGCTTCCTCATGAGTGTCAACAGTTAATTACTGTGTTGTATCTTGATGGCTTGATGACAGTCTAGCGCTCAGCGGGCTCTCCCCCTCTCCCCCGTGTCTCCCTCTTACTCCACCATTTTAAAAATGTTCTTCCATTTTAAAATAAGATCAAATACCTTATATCACTGCTCATTCATGCTGCAATGTCTACAAGGACTACAGGGTGGAGTGTAGTTTGCAGATGAACATCATTGATTGAAAATGAAATCAATACTGCTAATGTATTATTAGTGTACTATGACCAAACGTATCACTCCATGGTATATGGTCTATCTCTTCATTTGCCACATGAACGTCTGAGAGTGTGCCGAGAAAACTCTGAGTGAACTCCTCGCTAATAATTGATTCATACCCATTACGGTGGCTGGTGATAATAAAAGTGTCGTCAGTGTGGATAGTTTGTGTCCTTATTTCTTCCCAGACATTAACACACTTCATGGCCTGTGTTAATTTGCTGATTTGTACAATATGGCTCATTGGCCTGATTTGTGCTGCAAATCTAATGCCAGGCTTGTTCTAATAGGAGTCAATTTATAAGATATAGAGGACTTCCATGTTTAATATAACGTTTGATTCACACATCGCCTTGCATTTGTTAGTATAAGTCATAATAAAAATTGAAACCCACTACACTGCATAAATGTGGGTGAGAGAGCATGACCGAAATGTCTGAGGCAATATCGGCTTGACTAAATTTAACATTATTCCAAATTCCAAAGGAGAAAAAATGTATTGGCATATTTGAGGCATAAAATGTAGTAGTTAAGTAACAGTTTGCCACAAATGTATTTGATCAAGTTCATTATTAAGGCAAGAGGCGTAATAGAGCAGACAAAACTAAAGCAGGAACGGGAATGATTGCTGCAAATAATAAGAATTAAAAAGAGAGAAGCAGGATGGAAATGCTGACGGGGCAACAACTGAGGTGCAAACAGACAGAAAGAGTGAAACTGGGAATGTGAGAAAAGACAGAGAGCGGGACGCTACCTGCTCCTGTTGCTGACGGGCCAGCTCCATTTGCTGCCTCTGTTTCTCCATTTGTGAAGCGGCCAGCTTTTTCTGTTCATCGTGAGCAGCGAGAAGCTGCTCCCGTAGGCTGATCAGCTGGGTGATCATTGTGGAGAGCTGGTGCTCCTTTTCTGCCAGGCTCTCAGGAGTACCTGGTGAGAGGTGGAGAGGGGGGGGCAGGGATGTCAGAAGGTGAACGGATAAACAGAAGGCGTAAAGTCCTAAACATGAACACGGGTCTATGTCATTCACACTCGACAGAAAGCTTTCATAGAACCCATGACTTATTAAGGTGGGTGTAGACTTTTGGAAAACAAGACTGCAGAACGCTTCTGACTCTGTATACTGCTAAATATAGGAAAGTGACCATGCTGCACACACCGATCATCACATTGTGCCATTATAGTCTACACGATATTCAATACAAAGAAAACCACACAGGCAGCAACCGACTGCAGTGAATTCACTGGAAAGTGTTAAGGTCACACACAGCCTGGAGTTGATGGTTTTTGCTGGAGCTGGCGTTCACAGCTTTCAGAAGAAGAAAGGAAAGGAATTGTTCCCCACTCATGGACAAAGAGCTGCAGGGAGCTGTCAAACTGAGATGGCAGCTTCTGTTGGACTTCCAAAGGCTGTTAAAGAGAAAGTGTTAAGAGCTATTGTTTGCATTGGCCCCCAAACAAGGTTTTTCGATGTGGCGACATATCAACATATCACATTAGAAAGTAGAAATTAGGTATGTTGTGAACCATGTAGAAGTTCTGAATCCACCATGGCAATAATCCAAAAGAGATTTTGATCAAACTCCCACTCCCACAAGGAGAAAAAAAAGTAATGACAGACCAATTGTCCTTCTGCTCTCTCCACAGCTCCATGTCCACACTGTGTGCGATAGAGAGCAGAGCTCCACTGCTCTGCTCTCTCCTTCCGCCTAATCAATGCTAAGTGATTCTACCATTGACTTACACAGCCAACATAATTGCCAGTGAGAGGCTAGACAGTAACTCACTCTCCTCCCACTGCACTCCTATGTGACAAGCTGATCTGGGGGAACATGCACACACACGCACACACACACACACACACACACACACACACACACACACACACACACACACACACACACACACACACACACACGCAAAGAAAAACTGAAGAGACAGATTGAGACAGTCAGAGAAAGGAAGGTGGATAAAAGCAATGAGATCCAGATAACAGTACAGCCAAGTCTGGCCGGGGGCCAGCAGAAGCTGAAATCTTTCCTGGGTGTCTTCCTCCTGTCTTTGACCACATCTGTCTTGAGTTTCTCCGAGAGCTCCCAGGGGCCCTCTCCACTCAAACTATTTTAATTTGACTAAACACCTGATTTATTTTATCTCTCCGATGAGGAAAGCCGTTTGTCTTAATAGGGCCTGTCAGACTCCAGAACCCATTCAGGGCAATTTACTGGCAGGCTCGTCTGAACCTCAGTTCGCCCCTCGCTCTGCCTCTGCTGCCTGCTGCAATGGAAGAGAGCGGCAATTCTCCATTTATCCTCCCGACGAAAAAAGCACCTAAAAGCAGCTATTCATTGAGCCTGTGAGCAGTTTCCAAGGCCTGAATTGACTTCTTATTCACCCGACTACACTTGTTGTGAATGGCTTATCTGTAAAATTGATACAATCAGCACCAATTTTATTAACCTTTGGCTGTGTTCATGAAGGAGCTGCCTTTTGCAGGTCACTAGCAAGATACATCAGGCGATGTTACAATAAATCACTGCTGTCAATGCTGCAGCCGTAAGGAGGAGGAGAAATAAACACAGAAATGCAGAGAAGAAAGGTAGGATGTCAGGAGAAAAAGAATAAAAATACCATCTATGTGAAGCTTCCTGTCATGTCATGTCATGGATGACTTTGAGCACATCTGGAATCAGTGATGCCCTCCCAGCTTGAAAATGTACATATTTATCTGTAGTTTAGGATCAAGACAGCAAAAGGTCATACTAAATTGTAAAAAAAAAAGTTGAACATACAGCAAGTATTGTGTAGTTTGTTATTATATGCAGCATATGCAGCGAAACATTTGCTGAGGGTTCACAGACGGATCTGAAAGTGGGGTGCCTCGTTCTGTACCGGCACCTCAAGAATACCATCAGTGGGCTCATTGTTTTGATGCTGAGCTGAAATGTAGGACGCCCAAAGCATCGATGTGCTGCAATTTTCTATTTCAATCTTTTTAATGTGCATAATAACTGAAATGTCACCAACTAACAAAGAATGACTAAGAATTATGGTGAATGCTGAAGACATGATCTAAATACGAAAACACGGTGGAGGAATTTCACCTTGGAGACGGTACACAACTGAGCAGGAAATCAGACGCACATGTTTTTGTTGGCTGGTTAGTGTTAAAAAATCTCTTTCTTCCTGCCCTAAATTATGGATCAGCTTTAAAATGCAGATAAAACTTTTATTGGGTGGTACAGAAGAGGAGAGTCGTGGTCTGTGTCTGACCAGCCCGCTGACAAAAGCGGATGTTTCCTGCATATTGCATGGCTTTTAACAGCGGTGGGGCTAGGGTCTGCCTGTTAACATGTCTCCTCACATTGCACTTCCAATGGCAGACAGACAGCTCAGAGATGCCCTGGCGCTACATAAACCCAAGTAGCCAGGCCAGACTTAACATGTTGTGACATCTCCCCGGTAGACGACAGAGGCTCAGTAGGACAATACCAGCCTGGTGGAGGAAGTGAAGGCCAGGAGTGAGGGGTCAAGACACGCTGGCACCTTTTCTTGCAGTTTTCTCCAACCAACATCAAAAAGTTGAGATGGACTCATCGAAGGAGGAGACAGTAAAGCTGTGTTGCACAGTTTCAGCCCATTCAGCATTCACCTTTTGAGATTCCTGCCTCTTTTAAACGTCACAAAGTAGGGCAGAAAACATCAACGGGTGACTAAATAAATGATAAGAGAAAAACAAGCCGAGCCATGGTTGCTTGGGGAGGGATGGGGGTATTTGAGCCTTGGGGTCTTTGGATAAAAGGCACTTTGTAGGGGTGCGATTTGTTTTGTCCAATACTCACATCTCCCTCTCTCTTGGCTCCCTCCTCTCTGCTCTAATCAAGCAGTCTCTAATTTGGGTTCCAAGTCCAGTACCGGGGAAAAAGAAGGAGGCTTGTTACTTTGAAGAGTCCCGAGTGAATAACACAGATAAAAGATTCAGGCATAAAAAAAAGAAGAAAAGCGAGGGAGGGTGAGGGTGAAAAGGAGGAAAATCACAAGGCACCCTATTCTCTCCCCTTCCTTTGGTTAAGACAACTAAGCCATTATGACCAGCCCTGAATTGGGTTTTTTACCGCCAGAGGACTGGAATTTCTTTGTCTGTCTATCAGTCAGCTATTGTAGATGCTCCATATGCTGCAAACCCATCCTAAATAAATTAGGATTAGTCTAAATGCTGTGATTGTACCAAGCTGTATCCACACACAGAACGCACATAGCTTGAATGCCATGCGTGCTAAGGCTCTCTTGCCTTTTTCCCTCTTTCCCTCTCACAAAGTGCGTGTGAATGCAGACACGTGTGTACAGATGTGTCGAGCCCTGTTTCAATCGATGGTCAAGGTACAAGTCTGGGTAAATGCATGTGCATAAAGTCTGCAGCGACCTGACCCTTTGTCCATTCTTTCTGTAGAAAACACAAAGAGGCCAATTGAGTTGCAGCGAACTGCATCTGTCGGGACCTTCTTTAGTGTTCAAATAGAGGGATTTTTTTCATTGCTAAAACACTTCTTAAAAAAGAAAATGAAAAGAAAACTACTGCTTTCACACAAATATAATAGAGAAGCCCTTCTGCATCAAATTTACGTTTGTATCTATAATTGTATCTATTATTAAAAGATTTTCATCCCAAGGGTTTAAACTGGCATATAACCTAAATTAACAAGAGCTTTAATGTATCTTTTTTGCTTTTAACTTTGCACATTTGCTACAAGGCCATATATTTTTCCATGAATACAGTGTTAATGTGTCTCCATGTCATACAACCTAGACAATATGAGCAACAGCTGTTCTACCTGGCTTGCTGCCTCTGCTATGATATAAAAGCTGTTAATCTTGCCAATAAAACCCCATTAACAAGCAGAAGCAGTGACTCACAGGCACGTCATCCTCTGGCAGCAATTACTCGCACTTTTTAAGCTTTCCTATGTGACATTACAAACACGTTGGGCTTGCTCATGAGAGATCTTCTGAAAATGTTTGAAATAACTTAAACTTATATTCCTGGTATCTTAAATCCTTTCATTTATTTATGTATTTGAGAATTATTTTTTTTCTGATTGGCATGTGGAGAGGTTATTAACAAAGGTACAACTTCACCTGTGGTGATTCTGCAGGTCATGGTGAACGCTGATGAAGACTAATATTTTGATGATAGAGAAAGCGCCACTCGGCTGTATAATTATGCTAATATGAAAGCTTTGGCACTTAACTATATATCCCTGACACTGAACATGGCAATTCATCAAAGACAAGAGAGATGCTCGACCTGAGCAAGTTATTCCACAGGGAATGGCATTGACCCTTAAATTAACACTGGGGAAAAAAAGAAAGAAAAAGTTTCAACACAAAACTTTTTTCTTTCTCTCCTATCAGTTGCTGGATATATCATTCTTTTATTCCACAATTTAGAGACTAACCACAGATTCTGGCACCATGGGCAATCATGTGTGTATTCAAGGTAGGAAACCCAACAGCAAAGATAATTATATGAAAACAAAAGTTGTCTCATGCCATTCTATTTATTTTGCTTTTACGTTATGATGAAAAGTGTGACCCCTGTGCCCTTAAATATATGCAGAGAATGCACAGTTTTCAAGGTTCCTCTCACACAAAAGCCTGGCAAACTATGATCAAAGCATGGGCTTACTCTCTGTAAATCCTTGAAAGTGAATTAGGAGTTAGATGTTATCTCATTCTTTTCAAAAAGCATTTATTCATGGGACTTACCTATACAACTGATGAAAACAGCAGAAAGTGCTTGCTTTTCCTTGGTTTGATCAAACGATCTTTCCAATCTTTCAGATTGTCGCCTTTGTTGCTGTGTATCAATAATGCCAGCACTTTGTCTGAGTTTAATCCAGATTTCTAGCACTAAAGAGTAAAAATGGGAAACTGACACCAGTGCACATATTCTCAAAGTCTAAGAACACCTGTGCAGTTGTCAGTCTGTTAAAGGCATCTTATCATTAAACCTCACCTCACATTACACTCTACACTCTGACATTGTAACATTAGAATGACTTCTGTTAGGAGTGAATTCATGGTGGCAAGTGAGATTGTTGAGCATCATGAAGATGTGAAGATCCCCCTAAAGCAGAACAGCTGGGCTTCTGGAGAAGCAACAGAGGTGTGTTCACCACGATGATGAAGTGTGCAGATTAACAAGTATTCTGTTCAAGGCTTTAAAAGAAATGTAAGTCAGAGTTTGTTTTGTGATAGCACCAAATGTGTGTCTTTGCAAAGGGAAACGGGCTTGTTGACCGGCAGGCTCAGAAAAAGATTGTTCTAACATGTAGCAGATACAATAATAAGGGTCTATTTTAAGGCATGTCAGAACTTTAAACTAATATACTTATAGCTTTTCAAAAAATTAAACCTGAACACATAACTCCACAGGGTGTAATAGTGACTGAAATGGAATATACAATGAGAAAAATGTGAAGTCTAAAATGAAATATAATTGATATAATTAATGTGGATCTTCTAGTCGATAGATCAATGCAATTCCACGATCTCACATTCCAGCCCCTTATTGCAACATTTTCCTCTTTTTTTTAAAACCAGATAAAATTATTTTTTTCAGGAAATGTAATAGACTGCATTAAGATGGATTTCCAATCAATGCTTATTTTACTTCAGTGTAAATAGAAAAAGTCATATGCAGCGATGCTAGCTGCACAAACAGCAGTAAGACTGTGTTGGACTCTCTTGTTGTGTCCAGGTCATTTTAATATCATACCCACCTCTAACTATTATAGCGTGGTGTAACTTACAATGGCTCTTTATTTAATAAAACTCACAATAAGAACTTTTGTAATGGACAATTAGTTCCTGAGAAACTGAGAAAACCTCTGCTGCTTCATTTTCTTAGTTACATTTTCTTTCATTTGTTACAACCCTCAAAACACATAAAGAAAATGATATAATAGAGTGAAATAACATATAGTATTATACGGTTATTAGATAAAAGTTCAAAAAACTATTCAACTATTCAAAAAAAAAAGAATAATTCAAACTCCATCTTATCCACAATAAATAAGCAAAGCATTTAAAGGATTAGACTGCATTCATAGCAGTTTATTGGCAATGGAGACTTTAGATGAGTAGATTTAAACTATATGAAAAAGGAGGGCCGAATATTTTCCGGGTATTAATTATAGGACTTCTTTAGGGGCAGCACATTTCCAATCTAGCTGGGAGTAAAAATATCTCCAGCATGTCCCAGGTCTGCCCTGGGACCCCCTCCTTGTTAGAAGCGCTACACATTTCTCCCAGCTTAGGTGACTCCACGTATGAGAAGAAGTTCATAAGGTAAAGAAATACCCTGTGCAAAACAATGTAGTGTGTTATTCACACTTTTTCTTTGGAAACTGGGAAGCAAAGATAAATGTTTTAAAATAAGAACACTTTTGAAAAATATCAGTCCATGTTGGATGTTGCACTGGACTGAATTGTGACAGTGTCAATAAAAAGAGCACTGAAAACCTCTCTTGGCCAATTAAAAAGAAATTTTGATGTTGCCTATAAAACTGTGATCGGTTTCTCCCATTTATGGTCATATCTGAATAATATTTTTGTCGTCATTTACATCAGTAGCACACACTTAGGACAGCTTGTTCAGTTTACACAGTTATGAAAACAGTATTTGCTTTGCTGCATAAAAACTGATGAATATGTTGGAGGGTCCTTTCACAAATAAGTGCATCTTTGTTAGCACCGTAAATGCTTAGCATTTCCTTCAAATGAAAAGAGAATTGACTGGCTTGCGTGAAATGTATTCGACACTGTTAATCGTCTTGGGGTGAACCAACGGCGGCGAGCCACTGGAATACATTTCAAAACCCAGAAAGTTTTTAGTTCATGTTGCACATGTACACAAAAAAAAAATACACACAGGAACACAGCACTACCTTTTTTACCTGCACTGCCACAAGCTAAATTCTTCAATTCATTAGAGGAGAAAAACACACAGTCCAACACTCACACGCATTCATCTGGCAAATGTGGCCTGAGGAATAATGATTTACTGTGGCTCATATTTCACCTGAGTGCACAGGGCAAACAGTTGACTGAAGTGTTGTGGAGAAAATGCTAACCGAGGCAATTTTGGCTGGACCAACAGGACAGATACTGTTTTGGACCATTTGTGTGAACGCTTTATATGCTTGAGTAGAGATAATAAACATCGTACACTGTGTAGTCAAAACACTGGAGCCATCTGGAATTTACTATGCATTATCCATATATGTTATATGAATGTATGTATATATATATATGTATGTGTGTGTGTGTGTGTGCATGCGTGCGTGCGTGCGTGCGTGCGTGTGTATATATGTAGCTACATTTCTGAAGCTACGTAACTGTCTTCTGCATCCAAACGCCACCTCAAGGAACCCATTAAGAAATAAGTTAGATTTTAAAGTGAATAAACATGTTTTGAAGCTAATGCGTACAACTCAACAATATAGGCTCTGTGTTCATACAGTGGACTCCTTTCTGTCTGTGCAAGAGTGTGGCCAGCACAGGTAGGGCCAGCATCTAATCAGTGTCAGCTGCCACCCCGTCCTGCCCTCTGTTCTCCTCCTAAACAGCTTCCACTTATCTGCCTGCCACAGGGCTGTCTGTGTGCACCCGGCCACCGTCGCAGAGACACCATTCTCAAATTGATTGTGGCGGTGCAAGAGCCCTGATTTTTCTGCTTCAGAATTTAAGCTGCCATTTCAATGCTAGGGTGCAGTGTTAAGATTTTTTTTTCTTTCTATCTTTTTTTTTCTTAGCAAATTCCAAGAGAATGAATACAGCTTGTGTTCCAATTTAGTAACATATTTTCCTCTAGCTTGAGTAACTGCTTCAATAGAATGTGTGTGTTTGTGTGTGTATGTGTGTATGAGAGAGAGAGAGAGAGAGAGAGAGAGAGAGTGTGTTTGTATGTGTGTGTTTGTTTGTCCGTGTTTTTCTGCCCCAACGGGTGACCAGTAAACTGCCACACAGTGGGGAAACTTAAACATCTCTGTGGATTATGAAGCTAACAGACCCTGCACAGAGAAAACATGCACCAGGGGAAAAAGTAGTGCACTGTCTCCTGCTGTTGGACATTGTGTACTATTACCATCATTATTACATGTTTATTATGTGTACTTTTTATTGATAATTATGGCTCCACAGGATTCCCATCTGAAGTCCTTCTAAGTCTAGTTGTTTCTGTTGCACTCCTCACTCCTTCCACCTCACCTCCTGTTATCTGCTACTTTGTATGGTTTGGAGCGCTTCCAGCTGGCCTCCTTGTCTTGCTCTGTGGTTTTGTTCACGAGATTTCATCGTCCCTACAGATTGACAGCTAAACTCAGGTATGAAAACAAACAGTTAGCTCTGGAATTGACGAGTGAAAAGAAATCTGCCTCTAATGCTCCCTCACAAACTCTCCTTTCCGCCTGCCCTCGCAGATACTAAGCCTTAACAGCATCCAAGAAGAGGCAGAAAGAGATTTGAAGTCATTAACCCTTAAATACACCATTCTACTTCCATCCTACTTGTCTGGCTCGAAGCACACTTGTAGCATCTAGTGAATCACTGTTTTTTTCTTTTTTACTTAGTCTAAGATGTTAGAAAATGTAAAAAAGAAACAGGTATTTTAGTCTATAAACAGGCAAATAATGCTGCCATCAACCCACACGACAGCTGTAATTATAGATGCATAGTCCGTGAGAGGTAAATAGTTGGGTTAGCAGACCTTGAAAAGCCAATCTCTGATGTTGTTGATACGATTGTTTTGTTCTGTTTGTTTACCAAATGTGCATGTTCACTTCGACAGGATAAAGTATTTAGGGCATGTTTGAACACAAGTGCAGTAAAAGAATGTCTCTCTTTTCATTGGTTAAGCCTCCAGGGTGGATTCTGTCACACCAATCGATTTTTATTTTATGTATTTTTTTTTGTTTGTTGAGGAATTAGAATAAAAATCATTTACGGACCAGTTCCATTCAACAACTCGCCTCTGTGATAACACAATTACTTGGCTTTCGAGGGTTAAACAGAACAGTGTCAATAGGTTCTCAGTGCAATGCTTGATGAATCAGTGGGTGATCTGCATGTAATATCCAAGGCCGCTCTGCCGGAAGATAATGTTCAATTTACCTGCATGTCAGCCTCTATTTTCTACTACCTATCATTCATTTGAAACCGACAGGTATGTTTGCCTTTTGTACTCATTTTAACATAACAATTAATGGCACCTCTGACTCATCATAACACTTTAGATCATAATCATAAGGTGTTTTCTTCTTGGTACCTTTGTTTGTGTTTTAATTAGGTAGACCTTGTGCATCTCCAACCGTGGGATTCTTTTTAATTGCCTGTATTTACATCAGACAGACATCAAACGTAGAGAGAGAGACATTTGTAAGGGTGAGCACAAAGCAGCCCTTTGAAATATCTACAGTCATATGAAATGGCATGCTAATTAAAAATCTAAGGCTGCCCCTGTGATAGAAGAAGCATTTATATTTGTAACTGTGGCGTATAGGCTGTCTCCATAACTTATCAACACACAGAGGCCATAGTGTTTATTATCAGCCTCCCTACCTGTTTACAGACCACCAACTAACCTTCCCATTTCCATTCATCAAACAGCAGAAATGCCTTGCCTGTAATTTAACCAGGCAGATTTCAAAAGGCTAAATAATTTTATACATTTTCCCTTCTGCACTTTGATCTATGCTGACACATGCTACACCAGGACAGATACACTGAATCAGGTTTTCCAAGAAATGATATATCCTTCTGTTCATAAAGATTTTTTTTCAATTAATCTACTTATCAGAACATTCATGGCTGCTTTTCCTATGACTATAGAGAGCTGTAGAAATGAACCATATTTTATGAAAGAAAAATAACAATTGATAAAATCAAACTTTTAGGTTTCTGAAGTCTATTGCGGTCATTTAAATATTTGTGTTTTTAAAACAGTTTTGTGGGTCCATGAGAAAATGTTTTTAGATGCTTTGACAATGAAAACATTAATTTTCTCATGGGATACATAGCTGCAGCTCCTCTCTTAAGCTTCTGTCTGAATTTCTCAGTTTTTGCTCCTGTGTCTTTAAGGATGGACACCAAATCAAGCCCTTCAGGAGATTAAAAAAGGGGGAAAAAGGTCCCATTGGTGTGGATGTACTGCTTTGTAAGTCCACAGAAATATTTTGATTGAGTTAATAAAATGGAGTGAAAGTAAAAACCTAATATGCTTAGTATCACCTTCATAGTTTAATATTGACTAAGCACAGAAACAATTGTCTCTGTGGTTTCCAAAGAATTAAAACAACACAGAAAAAAAAGGTCTGTAATGAAGAGTTGGGTTTTTTTTCGGTGGTTGCGTGCAGGAGCCAGTGGCCTGGTGTTATCAGCCAGCTGGTATTGTGCTTAAACACACCCGCTTTCAGTAACAGTCGGTGCTAAGTTCTAAGCCGTAGCCCTGCCCATCCTCAGCCTACCTTCACTCTGTCGTAAACATGGATTTTGTGGGAGTGCTGAGTTGCACTTTGCCGCGGTGTGCTTGATACACTGTGCAGGGTGTTAGCTGTCAGAGTCGAGATATTCCACTCAAACGTGAGCTCACCGTGGAGATCTCTGCACCGTCTTCTCTCCTTTCAGCTAAGCTGTGCTCTGTTTACATCACACGCACTTTTTGGTTCAACAATTGCGAGAGCAGCATGAAGGCTCTGCATGTGCCAGAGCAGAGTAACAAAGCTCAGGGCCATCTGACGGGACAACAATAAAGCACTGACCAGCACACAGCGGCTCAGAATGAATTTTAATGGGCTGGACCTAAATGGGCTGGAATTTTGAAGAAAGGCTCTTTGGACAGAGTTGGGCATTCCAACAAAAGATAAGGGAGACGAGGGATGAATAAGGAGGCAGCCAAAGACCTTTGTTTTATTTCATAGTACAAGGTATTTTCTGATATCAAAATAAATAAATATTACATTAGTGTAATAGGAATGAGGATCTTGATTGCTCGGTGTGTTTTTGTGTGGTAAATCTGCTTGCTGGTCCTTGTATTCCTACCTTTTATTTCTGCCAGCAACTCACTGGTGTTGAGCCTCTCCATTTTCTCTTTCCAGTCTTTAGAAAGAAGTTTCTCCATGCACGAGGACTCTGAAAAAGAAAAATACAAAAGGGCATTTAGATTTCCCTTACATTATGCTTTTCCTTATATATTATCATATATCGAAAAATTGATACTCTTTTTACGACTCTGTAAATGTCATGTGTATCAGAT
The DNA here is from genome assembly GCF_033807715.1 of Cololabis saira. NCBI lineage: Eukaryota > Metazoa > Chordata > Actinopteri > Beloniformes > Belonidae > Cololabis > Cololabis saira. Next base: position 29,070,560 of record NC_084588.1, on the reverse strand, counting down.
GAAAGAGATGTATTTTATTTGATGGCGACTATTAAATGAGACTGCCTGACAGTTGAGAGATGAGCCAAGGGTGGAGTGAGGAGTAAAGGCAGTATTGTGGGGATAACATAGAGGCAGAGACGCACATTAAGTGGGAGGCAAGGAGTGAACCTGGGTACTTCCAAACGTTCACATAGCTGCCAATGATGAAAACAATTAACATTTGTCCAGCAGACAATGAATCAGAGGAGGAATGGCTGCAATCTGCCATGCTGTCGCTGGTGTGGCTGATAAAGAACATACTGGGCTGGCTGACCCAGGCCTCCACCACCATCTCTAGACTGCACAGGGTTCAGCCTGTTCCCATCAAATACCAGCCGCTCAAGCAAGCCTCCAACCCTCCACCTTGAACCCCTCCTTCTACAAACTGTCTCCAGTGTGAACCACAGCCTGATTCAGAGCAGGCATGCAGCATTCAGTCCCTGACTGTCCCTAGCTTTATCACACATCTTCTCAAACAACAACAGGCAACCAAATATTACAACCACCTAGTGCACCAAGATAAATTGTCAACCACACACAGGGGTTTATTGATGGAGTTCCATTCTTCCAATTCAAACAAGGCTTTTCAAATATCACCAAATAGGAGATTCTCTCATTTTGTGCAATTGAGGTCTTGCTTTACAGCTTGAAGTGAGCAGCACAAAATGTTGAACAGAAAGGGGAAAGATTAGGAAGAGTTTGCCGTGTGCATCGTTCTGAACTCTTCCAGTTTCACCATTATCAAGCTTGACATCAAACACAGAGGAGATTTATACAAATGAGGATGTATACAAGTGTTGTTTCCTTTTATCCGCCTGTTACATCTCCTGCTGGCTTCCACAAACCAAACACCATGGCTCTCTCTGACAAACACACGGACATCAGAGGAACAGGGAGTAACAGGGGGTCAGTAGTTCTTGTGGCCTTGTTCAAGGATGGCTTTCAGGGAGATCAAGCAGAGTCACCATTTTGTTTGATTGTCCACTTCCTCCAGTGTGATGGGGGTCGACAGGACTTCTTCAGCTCAGGGTCATTATAACATTACTTCTGCTTTATTGACTTTCCAATTCCCAACTCACAGTTTGTCCCCTTGACCCGAAGGGAGGGAGGGAGAAAAGGCTATGTTTTCTGCTTGTGTGTCGGTGTGTGTTAACTCCCTGCGTGGCACAGAGATCACAGATCTTAAAACAGGGGTTAAGGGCACAGGGAGTAGCAAAGCTCAGCTCTTCTTCCCTGCCTCTCACCCCTGGGCGACACAGCTTCCTCTCCTGGAACAACAAACTCCCTTCAAATAATAATCCTAACACAAAGTAACGCAAGTGCTTGATCTTTCCCCCCGAAAAACAAAGAAAGTCTTTTTTTCATGTTTCAGTAAAGATTAATTAAACCCAACATTAAAAAATGTGGTTACACACACACACACAAATGCCCCTCCTCTCCAACACATGCATGCACACTTTCATAACAGATGCTGCACCAGCACTTGATCATTAAGGAATGCACCAACAGTTGGAGATAATGCGGTGCCAGCTTCCATTCTACTCCGGTCCTCCCTCCCTTCCACCTCCCTCCCAGGAGAACCGCCGCTCCCTCACTTCTCCATCCCGTCCGTTGGGCCAGACATGACCTGCCAAGTCCTCCAGCATGAGAGACTACAGCTGGAATGCGCGGCTGTCCTCCCTGAGCTTCCACCTGGGAGAAGTGAATGATGACCTGGATTAGCCTATAAAATAACTCTCAAACACCTTTCAGCATTCGAACAGTGTGGACAGAGCAGGCAACCAAAAATGGGTTTGGTGAAAGCAGAGTGTCTTTTGCGCAGGCGTGATGGAGGAAAACAGTAAACGAGGTCAGATGTCTGGCTTTTTTCAAAGCACCCGTCCACAGCCCATGTTCTTCAAGAATTCAGATTAATAGGAGGAATGCTATTTCGGATTTTAAAATGCACGTCTCTTTTCTCGGGAGAAATTAAAGATGCCAATGGAAACACTGGTTAGTATCAACATACTAATAACTGCTGGGTTGTGACAGAAAACGTTGAAAACTGATACATACTTTTTTGCAAATAAAACAAGACATCGTTTGTGGTAGAATATTCACACTTGACTCTTGATTTTCGTAAATTTACAAAAGCAAGCTAATGTGATTATGTGTGACAGCTAGTAAAGAACTTCTGAAGTTTTTTAGTGTAAACTTTGCCACCCTTGTCCTTTCCAACTAGGACATCATATTCTGGGGAATTAGCTTAAACAAGAGAATGGACCAGTGAGTTTATTTTTATTTTCCTAAGGGGGCTATTAAATCTCTAACACCCCCACCCCTTCCATTTTTTTTCCCTCCCTGTCTCGAGATAAAATGCTCTGTGGCTGGGGAGCAAGCCATTCAGCTGGGATGAGAATGGAATGAAAACAATAGCCCTTATCAGGCTTTTATTTACATTTTCCCAGCGTCCCTGCAGTAGACAGCTTGGCTTGTCACCAAGCCCAGATCGCCCCACTGGACCCGGACCAACTTCCTCCAGCCCCACCGATTCCAGAGCTCCCTACGGACCTTCGCCTGGCACAGAACCTCCTCCACTCTGCCGCTAGGACAGATAGCAACATGCAAGACAAAACTACTGGATTGTGTGTCCAAGATGTGTTCCCATTGAGAGAGGAAGGCTTCTGGACCACTAAGCCGTCTGGGTCTCATTGTCTCCTCTCTGGGGCTGGTGCTGTGTAACTGGAAAAATGCCCTGAGCTCTTTTCCTATTTTTTTTTTCTTTGGAGTTTACAAAATTCACTCAGCAGAAAGTGACCAGTCATCACTGATCTACTGAAGAGAAATTCAATATGCTGCTTCCTATCAGGGCTGACATCTCGTGTATACAGCTTTCTTATACAGGAATTCTGTGATCTCAATGTCGTGGGTGAACAAACACAGAAGCTGACACTCCTAAAATGAGATGAGCTGGCAAGATTACACAACCTTTTTTTAATTCATAAATCTCAACGAAGGAATGTACCTAAGATGATGTTTAACATCAACAAAGCCTTCAGCACCTGGCAGCCAGGATATCATGTTCAGTGTAAACCACAGGAGTGAAGCTACAGTAGACTCAGAAGCAGATTAGGACTAACCACACTGACACTGACTGACTTCCTGGCAGTAAAGAAAATATTAATGCAACACTTTCTGCTCTTTGTCTGTGATTCTCAGTATCCACCCAGTGTTTGCTCGCTCTTGCATTAGCGTGTTTTCTTCAGAAACAGCTAACAATGCAAAATAAATTACTTTTATTGTTCTAATTTTGAGCCTCGTGTTTAAACTACTTGGCTATAAAAGTCTGTGAATGAGACGGGAAGTTTGGGTAAAGCTGTTTGGTAATTTACGTTTTTATTGATGCTGTAAACTATCGGAGTAAGCTCCAGAAAAGTTCACATAACAGAGCGGTACAACCAACTGACAAATAAACGCAGTATCAAACAAATCAAATCTTGTCACTTTGGAATTGGAGTGGACAGTAATAAAGCTGATCTTAAAAATTCACGATGCTCTAATTTTCAAATGACTGTCCAAGACCAACGCGGAATTATGAAGTGCAATGTGTATATTAAAGTGAGTAAATAACCCAGCCTTTCTTTGGCATCTTCACTTTCATATATCAATATTTTCAATCTCTTAGAGGTTTACTAAATTTGTTGATGCAACACAACACGCCATCGTGTTTCGGAAGACCGTGACCACCTCAAAGCACAAAAATGGTTTGTTGCAGCATGCAGCAGTGGGTGTTTTATTACCCTGGGTTGTCAGCAATGAAAACGTTTCAACTGCCTGCCACCACATTCTGAGCCTCTCTGTGTGCACTGTTCTCCCGGGAGAAAGATGATACTTGTGTTTGAGTGTTTGTTGTGTTTAAAAGCCGTTGGCAGAGAAAAGAAGGCTATCCGAGAGAGTCAACTTAGCAATAAGTCATGGGTAAGAAACTAAGAGACTTCCCCTTTACCATTGGCCTTGTATACTATCAGCTGTCACGGCCTCAGGGGGAAATGTGTAATTACCAAATCAATGATCAGCTGACACTGGCCATATAAATAATTTGCTCCCTATGATGCAGAGGATCGGACAGCTAACAATGGAATGTGACATGGAGAGCAGAGGAACATGGGACAGGGGGAGGATTGTGTTTAAACAAGTAGCATCTTGAATAGTGTACATTTTCTGTAAACTGACATATCCAGTTATAGTCAGCTAAAGCAACCTCTACAGTATTTTAAAGAGGATCTACAAGCTTCAAAAATAAAACTAAAGAGCATGTGATTTTAAAATATTAGTTAGATGTGAAGTCCCCTACATGATGTTAGGGTATTTGATTTATATTATTACAACTTTGTGAATATTACATATGTTATAACTGTAGCATCATAACTTTGAGCTTTATCTTAGTGCATCTCGCCAGCATTTGTTTCATTTGTTAGTATAGAGCTACAGTCATTTTGCACACAGTCCAACAAAGATGAGAGAAAATCCCCACTTTGTCAAAAAATGCATGAGAAAAATCATTGAAATGTCTAAAAACAATGTTCCTCAAAGAGAGACCGGTACAGATTTTCATATTTCTCCCTCTACAGGGAATAAAGTCATTATCAAGGAATCTCTGTGCATAAAGGGCAAGAGTGTGAACCTTAGCTGGGGAGTTCAAAAGCAACTGTGATGAACTGTTGCGTTGCACAGTGGAAACTCGTATTGTGCTCTTAGGAAAAATTATTTCAAATACTTTTGCTGTGTGCTCCAAACTAAAGACAAATAGCCCGATCCAGAGTGTGTTGTGGCTCTATCAGTACCCTCGGCAAAGATCATTTACACTGTTGTGATAAGTGTGTAAGAAGTGTAACTCAGTTAAGGTGTAAATTGCAGAAAGGTACACAGAGCTTTTAGAGGGACATGTGCTGCCTTCATGTTTTCAAGGAGCATCTGTGCATTTTTCAGCAGAATAATAATGATAAAAAAAAAAAAAAAAAAAACATTCTTCTCACAGCAGCCGGGTACGGGAACCGGACTGAAACAGCTTGCTTTCTGCAGCTGACTTTCTTTTGAATTATACCATTCCAACTTTTCTGGTCTTGAGTTGTTTTCAGTTTAAAAAAGTATGATAAAAGACACACTGGAAGAACTCAATTGACTTTTTTTACATGAAAAAAGGCTGCATAATCCCTGTCATTCTCATATTCAGTGTTATGCACAGTATACTGCTTTCAGACATAATTACTCTCTTAGAAATACAACTGTCAAACTCTCAGTCAGACAGTGATAGGTTAACATCTAATTTCTCATCCACTCTGCACTGCATGGGAAACAAATCAAAAGTCGAGATTGATAAAAAAGAAAATGACTGTGACACACTCCAAGGAGTCCTTTGAATATCTTAATCACAGGCACACTAAAAACAAGACCCCATCATCAAACCAAATAAAACATAATAATTACAAGAGGCAGGCAGGGAAGTGAAATCCAGAGAGAAAACATGTTTTTGTCATTCAGCCGGTAGTCCCTGAGACAACAGCTGTTGGATGCTGCAAATACTCCTGAAGTCTCCATAATCATGCTGTTATTGAAGTGAGGACAAAAAGGGCACTAATTGCAAGGGAGCAATCGGAACGCAATAGGTTACACACCCGGGTGATGCTGCACAATGCAAACTCTGAAGAAGGAGCACTGGGGGGGAAGTGAGAGACACATTCTGAACACAACACTGCGTTGTCGCTCATTTTCAGGCAATTACCTTTCCTCATTGTCAACAGTTGTAATAACCTCTGCCACTTTCCAAAAGACTCTGGTGTATTAAAAAAAAGAAATCCAGCTTTTTAAATATATAATTGCTGGTACTAGTATGCATAAATAAAGAGGTCCAGCTCCATGTGTCGGTGTCAGTGCATTTAAGAACACCTGCACCTTGTGGTGGGCTTTATTTAACTGACAACTAATCATTATTCCACTTGGTGAACATCTCTGTTAGTCACCTTTAGAAAGTCCTGTTTGGTCATGTAAACAGATGCTATAAATACACTGTAGGTAACCTTGATGAGATGCGTTTCATCTGAGAGAAAACACATCTCTTCTGCTCTAATGCTTCCTTCCTTCTTCTTTTCATTACTTCCTACTGCCCCCTCCTTTTTTATATCCCTGCCAAAGTCAGTTGTTAGTCTCTGAAATGAGTAATAGGTCAGAAGAAGATTTTTTTTTCTTTTTTCTTTTTTTTCTGATAAGTCAAAGGTCTTTTTCATGAAACAGGCATTTGAGGCTTTCGAAAAGCTCTGGTGAGGGATGACATTGGATTAACTGCTAAATACAAAATATTTTGCACTTTAAATGCTACGTCCCGCTTAATATTTGGTACATTTGCCACCAGTGATGTGAACTCTCTTCCTTCTGTTTGTCTTATCGCAGGCTTCAAATTTGTATCCAGTGAATTGAAAGAGTTTGACACATACAGCCATAAGTCAAAATTGTGCAATTTAGAGTAAAGAAAAAGGAAGCAATGTACGGATAACTTTATTGACTCTCTCGCCTCAGAAAGTCAAACACAGTGGTGTCTGTGACAAGAAACTTCTCCCCTTTCCCTCATCTTTATCTGCACTGACCAACATGTTAATTCCACAGAGCTGACCTGTCCGTTCTGAGGAACCGTCCACACACACACAGGACCCTGACCTTTCTAAATAGGACACGTGTCTATCAAGCATATATGAATTAAGGATCCCCGAGAGGTTTCACCTCCTGAGCTGAGCAGCATGTGACCTCTCCCAATCCATTTTACTGCGGCACTCTGTGGCAATCAGGCTTGAATTATTAAAGTGAGCAGTGAGCAATGATCAATTCATTGCGGCCCTCGCTCGCAGGCTGCCCAGTCGTACTTCAGCAGAAATGACATTGAGAACACTTGAGTATGCTTCCAGACAATGCACATAAATGTGAAATATGTCAGGCCCAATATGTCAATAATCATAACTGTACAGACTGAGGCCATGTCCAGGCTAATCCCACTGAAATGCCGTTAGATGACAATGGGATGAAAGGGTTTCTTTCTTGAGAGAAGCAGAAGAGGTGCTGAAGGATATATAATGTTGCTGCATGTCAAAAAGTGCTGGAATACCAGCTGTGGAAGTGAAGCCTTTAGTATTTGTGCTCATAATGAATATTCTGTGCATAAATTCATCATACGGAAGAACTTTCCCAAAAAACTAGGGCCAGTTTGCAGCTTTATATCTGACTTCTTATTTTAAGAAATTATAAAGGGGAAAAGACAAAAGCAAATAGGTTAGGAAAGAAGTAGACTGCAGGGAAGTATACATCCTGAGAAACCTAGAAGAAGGAAGATGATAAAGAAAAGGAAGAAACAAAAAAACCAATCAGAACTTTGAGGAGCGGATGAAGAGCCAAGATAAACCAGTACTCAGAGCCCCCAAAACTGCAATCTCCCCTTAAGCCGGAGAGTGGCAGCTGGCTGAACAGCTGGTGAATAGGATTAATGTCAGAAGAATGAAATAAAACTCAACATATGTCCGAGCCTGAGGTGTTGGGACTGTGCGTGATTGTGCCCCCGATGGATGCCATGTGTGCAGCTGGAAGGAGCTGCTGTGCTGCTTTGCTTTCTACCCCACAAGGTCACTTTTAAGAACTAGGACCATTAAATGCTTGGATAGCAAAATGAAGTTTTGATTTCTTCTCCTCTCCTTTGCTTTTGTTTCATTTCAGGCAGGAGAGGGATTCTCCTGAACAAGCTTAAATAAGAAAATAAAATAATTACAAAAACAAACAAGTATTACTTTAGATTATATTAAAGAAATCCGAATGTGACATTTACACAGCAAAAAGAAGTGGAGGTTGCCCTGACATAGACTGGAGCATATTTTTGTTTTATATTATTTGCATTTCCCTTCAACTTAATAGAGTGTGCTGGGTTTATCAAAAAGAGAAAATGGACATTACTTCTGGAATCTAAGCTGCAGCTGATGAGGGGATCAGCGCTTCGGAGGACGAGAGGATGAACACAGCAGGGAGAAATATGTAGGCTCAATTTCAATTTCTAATTTCCATTTGATGTTGGCAATCATTACGGTCCACACACTGTAATAAATTATAATAATTTTACAAGAAAATTTAATTACTGGGTACCTTGCATTGGGGAGATTTGGGGCGGGTTGGGAGAGGGGGGGGCACCCTGCAATTTAACTGTCAGACATAAACTTGTCTGCTAATCAATGCTCGAAAACATTCACATTTAATTCATCTATGTTAAATTAATAGATGTGTGAAGAAAACGAGGAGTATCATGATCATGGCAGTTCAGTGTGATTTAGTAAATTAATGGGTGCCTAGCTCTACAAGGACAAAAAGAGAGTAATAGGATTCACATGGATGCATTACAATTTGCAGTGAAGCCAAGTGTCTGGTAAAGACATTGAAACTTTATTTCAGGAGCACTGTACTGTACAAGTACAATGCCAGGAAGGATCGGTATGTATATATACATACATACATACATACATATATATGTGATTATATATATATATATATATATATATATATATATATATATATATATATATATATATATATTGATTTACACTATTAATACATTACTTAAATAAATCTGATAATTAAAATGATTGCACTGTTTTTTTCCATCATTTGGAGGAAGAGATTGTGAAGTTGCCATAGCAATTATAAAGGTTAAGCATTCCATTTTTTAGAAAGTCACCATTCATTTGCCCTCAGCTAAGTGTCTCAATGTGCTGTTGTTCAAGTTCAGCTACAATAGAAGCTGTATTTCTCTTTTCAGCCAGCCCGTTGCCTTTCTGTGGGATACAGAGCCATACGGACTGCAACCTGCTGGGCAAAGATGGAGAAATTTGCTTCTCATGAGAGACTGAGCTCATTGGTCCAGTTCACCACGGGGAAGCAAACAACAGGCTTACAGCAGTGGCTTTGTTGGGCAAAGTGTCACCCACCCAGAAATAATGGGACAAAGAAGAAGTGAGAAGATGAGCCCTGAAGTAGATGGTGTTGTGGAAGTAAAGTAATTGCACAGTATGAGTCAAATGACAAAAACTCTGTGATCTCATTTTTTAAATATTAACATAAACCCGTTGAGTGACCTCCGGATAAGCAATTGACACTCAAACCATCTCGCATATCGTGTATAACTGCCCTGTAGATTCCTATTAAGACTAATGGTATTCAGCAAATGATCATCATCATCGGGACCCTGGCTTTGCAATGCAATAAAAACAGTTATATTAATTTCTTCTGACATTTTCATCACACCTCCCTGTGCATGTATTATTATTGAACAAGGGGAAAAAAAGCCTTGAGTGGGAGCAAACATGTGTTTCATCACAGCTGATTAAATAGTCTCTTTGTTCAAGAAGCAGCTCATTAAAGTTTGTTTTAAGTTTTTCATGCCTGCTGTTTCAGATGGGGGGGGGGGGGGGGGTAACAATGCAAATATGTTAATATGCTGCATCTACGCAAGTTGTCATGTTTGTTTGTGTCAAGGCGGATCTCTGACTTACAGTGCAAGCATAAAATGTGCTCTGAAATCATTAGCGGGCCACAGAGTCTGTCTGTGCCCAGGGTGTGAGTTACACTCACACTATTTTGATCCTCAGTCAGATGACACCGGTTCTTTTGTCAAGTTATGTGTGGAGAATGCTTGGGATCTGAATGCCACTGCGAGGACAGTGTTACTTAGCTGGCATACAAATCTCCCAGTGTAATTCTACAGCACACACACACACACACACACACACACACACACACACACACACACACACACACACACACACACACACACAGCAGGACACATGTGCCCTCGCTCTGCTCCACATCCCGTTGTGGAATAGCCCCTGTTCTTTCTATTTCTGACTCCCTCAGCAGCCCCTCCTCCACTCTCCTGAGCATGTGCAGTTTGTCTGCATATGACCCTCTTCATGTTTCTTACAACCGCAAAACAAGGCTGTTATCTCCCACTTCTAGCCTACATGGTCTAATGACAAATATAGTAGCATTAATGGCTTCTGGCTTCTTGCGTGTCAGCACTGCACCCTCTGTGTGCCCCTCCAAAAACTGTGCAGTCGCACAGAACAGTTCGGGTATTATAAACTGCTGTTGATCTAATCACCTAGTTGTTTCACATATGGCAAAGGTGAAGATCTCCTGTTATTTTTTTCCCCCTTTGAACAAAAGAATGACTATTTCCCAAATGTATACTGCAGAGGCAGTGATGTTTATTCTAGTCATTATAAATGCAGTGAACGGAGCACACCTACAGCCAATGTGTGGGTGTGTGAGTTTGTACAGACAAACAAGGCTCTGTGCGACCCTGGCTGTGATTTGTCTCTCCGAGACACCCGTTTCCTCCTATGAAGGGGTTCCTGTGCAGCCAGTAAGCCAGGATCACAATGGGAGTTTTGTGCTGCATGGGTGCAGGGGGACACGTTCAACAGCTGAAACCCAGGAAGATGGCCCCTGGAATGCTCCACAGCAGTTGCTACTGTTGACTAATCGGAATATGAGAAGTAGGGAAGGTGATCTTGAATGCAAAGAATGGCACATTGAAGAAGCAGCTGCTTGTTTTGTCATCTGAATGACCAAGACAGCAGAAAGGGTTGCCGTTTTGAAAGGGGCAACAAAATCTATATCTTAACTTGTGTAAAGTGAAACCTGTGCTGGCCTCTGTCACCCTGTGGGGACGTGCTTGAGTTATGTGAGGACTGTTTTGGAACAGATAGTAAATATATAATTCAGTAGTGAACCAGGCTCTTGGGGCTGACTATTCTCTTCATGCAGCCACTCCATTTAGCAATGGGCTCTGATCTCCACCTGGCACCAGCGCAACTTTACCACTGGAGAGTAACGAAGGGTTAGGAGGGGGAAAAAATCATAGAAAGAGGGTAAATGTTGATCTGAGACAGAAAAGGATGACAGAAAGAAATGCTTAAACACTGACAAAGTGGAATAGAGGAAAGGTGAGCAAAAAACCACAGAAGAGGAAAAGAGGACTGAAAAAAGAAAGACTAGTGAGAAGTGAGGGGCCGTGCGTTGGTTATGTGAAAGTTCACATGTCAGACTGGCAGGCTGCCCACGGCACACAGCCGAAAAAATCTATTTAACGTCTGCTTCACAGGGTGACGAGAGATTTGATTGGCAGAGAGCAGAGAGCCACTTTTGATCATGTGTCCTAACAAGCGATTCCAGCTCATGTCTCCTCAGCCTGAACCGATCTACATTACCTATTCAAACAAAAGTGACAGAGCAGAGCACTGCTCCACTGAGCTGCTACTCCACACCACAGGCCAAGAGAGAACACACACACACACACACACACACACACACACACACACACACACACGGAGAAAAAGGCCCCCACTGACACACGCCGTATATACAAGCCTGAACACACACACAGAAATATTGGCTATTTGATCAAATAGATTATCAAGACAAGGAGCTTGCAGTATCTGTTGACAGAAACAACAGATTATCCAAAGCTGATGGAACATGGTACACAGGAGAGATGCTTGACAGATGTTTGGCCTGTGAACGCGTCCTGTCAGGAAAGCCCTGGCCTAGCAGCGTCCGTAAGGATGCTACAGTCAGAAGCAGCGCAGAGCGCTGAGTGAAAAATGCCTCAAAATCGGCAGCCAAGGCAGCTGAATTTCCAGTCCTCATTTCATATGCATGGAGTCAGAGGCTCATGCTCTGATCATTATAACAAAGATTCCTATTAATTAGGTGGGATAAAGCAGAACCAGATGACATGACAGCTGGGATGAGACAAGCAGGGAAGAAGGGCTGGACTTGAAGGGGAGGGAGAAATCTGTGTTGGGGGGAGGAAAGGTGTATTTTGTAATATATTATATCATAGAGGTTATATTTAATAAACCTTTGGATACGTCTTTTTTTATGATCTATATAAAAAAAGTAAATGAGTAAAAATGAATGCTAAAGCAAGTAACAATTAATTTAACTAAGCTTTTTAATGCCAATGTATAATGTATGTATAATACCAGTAAAAAGAAAACTTAAACATAAGAGAAGATGAAAATAATTTATTTTTTTATGAGCAAAATAAGAAATTGAAGTTTTATATATGTATTTGTTCATAGTTTGATCAAAAACATAACACTAAACAATTAATGAAAGTATGTGAAAATTGTTTCTCAGATGGAAGTAATACACAATAATAACTAACAAACAGAAATAAACAATTTACAATGTGATATTTAAAAAAAATGTGAGGAGTGATCTCCAGCAGGATGAAGTACAGGAGTGTGAGTAGGGGTCGTTAATATTTTTACTGCTGTTATTCTCCCTGTGAGATACGTGGGCAGGTCAATGCAGCGCTGAAAGTCGACCTCTATTGTTCGCAGTAGTGGGGTAGTTAAGGCTGAAAAGTTCAGACAGTCTGAAGGAAAGATTGACACCATTATACGTAATGTGAACAGGAACTTGCCGTGGATTTCCAGCGAGCCTCTACGAGTGATCAGGGCGCTGTGACAGTAACAGGAAAGGGTGCTGCAGCCGAGTCAAGAGTTCATCAGTGCTAATCAGACCACAGGCTTACAGCTGATCCTATTCTCTTCCACAGCTTTCAACCATCCCTGAATCTCATTACATGGCATGTTGTAATAGCGGATAATGACCTGGGGCTACTCGCACAATGCAGATCACTCCCCCACACTCAACCTACTGCACAGTCATTATACAGTGATAATACACAGCCGCGACAGGGGGATTAAACTTACAAGCAGAGAAGAGGAAAAGGAAGGCAGGTCTAAGTGGTAATGTGGAACCACACACAATTCACAGTGTCCGAAGACAATTAGTCCGGTGGCACACCTCGCTCTGCTGCTTTATCTCACCAGCAGTGCTTAGGTTACCTGTCCCTGTAATTGGGTTACTTTTTTTTTCAGTAGCCATTAAATATCCTTCTACCTGAGATTAAAAAGCGACTGCAGCTTGCCTGGTGGTGTGACTCCCGTTTGCAGAGCTAATTAACCGTGACTCTCTCAAAGGGCTCCAGGTGTTGAGTATTCTGCTGAAGCCCTGACTGCATCCACTCTGGTGCAAAAAAGAGAGAGGCAATCTGAAAAATTAGAAGCCTCTTCTTTTATGTTTTCAAATTTATTCTAAATTTTACTGAAACTTAACTTTTTTTTTTTTTACCATCTCTGTGGTTGTGCTCGTCAGATTTTCAAAACCTGTCAAAACAATATTGATTATTGATATTTAAAGAGTATAATTATAGGTTATGTGTGAAAAGCCTTTTGTCAAATGTTCCCTGGCCACATCTATCCACTCCATCATCTTCTCAGCATCTAAACCAAAACTATGATATTCTAACTTGCTTTGTGAACATTAACTCCACCTGAAACTATTGCACAAAAAAACCCTTTTGTACAGGGTCCTTTTTCATCAGACCGTTAACCTCATTTACACAATGACATCACTAATCAAACCAGAGAGAAAGAATAAGATAAAGAATAAGCCTCTACTTTGGCATATCACTCAGTAATACAAAGATGATAATATATCCTGGTTATTGTGATTAGGACTCTGTAAGTCCATACTGAGCCCAGGAGCATCCTTAAAAGCTCTGACATGAGTCTGAAACCAAATTACCCGTCCTTGTCGTGGGGACGATCATAAACACTCAACACACAAGTATTTCTGTGTTGACTTGCGCAGTATTGATTCATACTTTAGTACATTATATAAAACTGTTCTAACTGCACGTGAATCAAAGCAAGGTCACCTTGGCTTTTTATAATGGTGGCTATTTTTCTTTTTACCCTAATACTTAATACTGACATTTTTAACTCTTGACAAGTGCTGTCTGGAGACTTATCCATAAATAATGCATTTACAATACCTAGTAAATAAACATGGGGCACAATCGTTAGCCCTGCTGGCAACTGGGCCTAATAGAGCTTTTACAGCAAAGGTGACTATTCAGCTAAATGCAGCGCTCGCTGCTGGGAGGACATTTTCATTCATTAGCACAGTCACAAGCACTTAAAGCACTTTAAGGAGCATAAGGGTGGAAGGATAGAGCGGGTGAAAGGGTACAAATATATAGAGATGGTGGGATGAAAGACTTATACTTACACAACTAAGCAATGTCTATTGTTATAACGTTTATTAGGCATTGTGGTGCATGAGAAGATTTAGTCCATACTGAGTGAAGCAATACAGTGTTAACGGAGAATTTTAAGGTATTACTCTTCATTACTTTAGACATTTTATTATTTATTCATCCTTGCCTAATTCCTCCAAAAACACCAGACATGATAGCAGGGTTTCTAATATATGGGTCTCCCAGCAAAATAAATAAAAAACCTCCAAGAAGACTCACTAACAACCATAGCAACGGCTAATGATAGCATTAAAACGGTATGTCCAGGGAACTTGTCAATCCAAGCTTCTACTAGTGTTTACATCCCTGTAAGTGTGATTTAATGTCCCATATATGAGCAATATACTGTGGAGAAAGTATACTACAGACCATTTGTTCTGCCTGCACTATAAGTCATTGTGTTTATCTTCAGTTCATGAGTACAATGAACTATCTTGACCTGACGAAGAAACTGTGAGAAGAATGGGAGCAGATGGCGAACAGTCTCTGAGGGCCCTGTGATCCCGAGCAGACAGGCACCGAAGCATCAGAAAAAGACACAACAGTTGTCAGTCGTAGATAAGCTTATATTTAACTCCTCTGTTGCTTGTGGTATGTTGCAAACATTATTAAGACAAAAAAGTGACTTCTCAAACGTTCTTGAATGTTGTTAAATGGCTTAATCCAGACCTTTTTGACTCCGACAGCGCCCTTCTCCATAAACAAAGACACATGATTATGGTTTCTCAAAGGTTTCTGATAAGCTTTCTCTGGGCAGTTTCAAACAGTCCCACACGCTCCATTTTCCAGTAATCAGTGATCATCACCTCTGAAGCTTCCTCAAGCGCTCTCGTGGGCAAAGTGTCTCTCAGTTCTCGTAGCGTGGGGACAGCCTGCTGAACTTTGTGAGCCTCTTGTCTTTTGCTGTTTTCCCCCCTCAAAAACTAATTTTCTCCAACATGGGAGTGTATTTTGGTGCTGAAGATACACAGTGCATGAGGCAGACTGAGTCACTATTATTAACAGGAGATTAAAACAGCTGTATGGCACTCCAAAGCACCCTCGCCTCCCTGGGCTAACATACGGCCCCGGATTACAAGCTGCACTTGACCATTTAAATTACTGCAACAACCAGCCTTCACCAGCTGGGGCTCATTACCATAATGCCCACTGTCACTACTCAGAGAATTGACAACCTTGCCATGAAAATTAGCTTTGTAAGGGGGAAAAAAAGACGTAAAATTGTATCCTTACATTAGGATAGAGACAAAAAGAGACAGAACCAGAGGCAAGAGCACAGCCTAACCTCTAACATTCATAACATTCCAACAAAAAAAAAAAAAACAAGAACATGGGGAAAATATGAAAGCTCGTCAATGAGGACAAGATATCCAACTCTGAATCACGTTAAGCGATAAGCCTCTGACTTTGGATCTTTTAGAATAGTAGTTGACAATCTTGTTAATTATAACAAATTCAACATCTTAGGTCTTTTTTTTAATGGTCATTTATATCCATTTTAATTACAGCAAATTAAAAAAAAAAAGTTCAATCGAGATTGAAAGCTCTGTGATGTTATAGAAGTGACAACACAATAATCTGTTTTATCGGGATATGGCTAAATGATTATCTGGCGAGAGAGTTCTGATGCTCTGATACAAAAATCGCCACACGCACACTTAAAAAAGAAGTGGCAAATTATTTTTCGGCTAACAGCGGTCTAATTTATTCGTCTGATGAAGTGCTTAAGCTAAGAGCTCCCCAGACACTAAATGAGACACATGCATTCCCAAGGGGGTTTAACATTTGATTGGATGTAGTTATATTACTACAGCCCTAATTAAGAAGGGGGATGTGTTTCAGCAGCTCCTTCAAATATTTGTTTTTCCGCCATACTCTTGATAGACTGCAGGCTCTACGAGGGAGAGCCAAGAAGGGTGAAACAGGCGCAGATATGACAGAGACCAAAGAGTCTTATCACAGAAAATGATTTCTTTCTCTCAGTGTCTAAGCTGTGTTGACTAAAGATGAACCAATTAGGCACATCCTTGAGAAGGGCTCGGGATGTTTGTGTGAAGCTAACTTTGACGAATAACTGCGCAGAGTGAAGTGTTCTGTGGAGCAAAATAAAAAAGACATAATGTTCCTGGCATCAGGTCAGCACCATGGGTTTCATAGTCAGAGTTTTCCTTGGCATGGGAGAAGACCACACTTATGCTAAGGGCCACTACCAGACAGCCTTTGTCACATTGGAGAAAGTTCAGAACAAACTGGAAACACAGTAACGTCAGTATTCCCATCTTGCATGTGTATGAGAATGAGAGATACAAGAGGAGGCAAATGGAAAGGGGAAAAAAATGCAAAAAAAAAAAACAAGAGTAAAAGGAACATTTGGGAAGATATCATACCATCTTGCTCTGTCTTTGTCATCTCCTCCAGCTTCTTCTGCTTCAGCGTGTCCACTACGTCTGCCAGGCTTCCTTTGCGGCGCTCGGGAGTTCCAAACGCTGATCCGCTCAGCAGGTCACTTCGCTCCCGGGCCCCCTCCTCGGGCTTGTGTGGGGAAGTGGAATTGTTCCGAAAGGAGTACAGGGAACATACTTTATTGCTGTCAGATTCCTGTTAGACGGAAAAAAAAAAGAAAAGAAAGATTGAGAGGGTTGGGAGGGGTGGTGACATGGGATGTATATTAAATGATGAGAATGTTTCTGTGCTCTGTCAGAGCTCCATTGAGCTTCTTGACAGTTTTTCATTCAAATGCAGGGATTGCTGGTTTTTTGCAGCTCGGGGGCGGTTTGCCCATACCAAATGGCTCGTCTTTGGCTTTTCAAACAGCAGTTTCTATATTTTCAACAGTGCTAGCTGCTCTGGTAAATGAGATATGACAAGTGAAAAATTGAGATGAAATGATAAGGTACACTTTCATAGGGCATATCCATAATGTGCTCAGGCTTTACTATTCATCTGCGCAGACTACACAGACAAAACCACCCAACTATAATCTGTCAAATTGCTGTTGAGAGTGCATTTGTGTTAGGGTGACTGCTGTGTAATTTGTTCATTTTCAAGTGGAAACCTATTCTCAGCTGAGTGCCTTGAGCATTCATAAATCTGCGTCCTGTCACAAGCTGTTGTTGTTTTTTCGTCCCACCTGTGTATGGTTTAGTATTTAAGTAAGGGTCCTGTCTCTGGATAACTGGCGGAGTGCTCCCTGTGCACAAACAGAGACGTGAAGGAAAAGGGGAGAATAATGGAGGAGAATACTCTGCACATGGGAGAGTACAGTCAGCACGCAGACCGTGGCTGAGGCCTGCGTCTGACAGAAGGTAATGTTAATTATGGTTTGTGGAGTCTGAGAAAGCAGAAGGTAGCTAAGCAGCCAGGATTTAAAGTCTTTAACGGGGGAACAGTTATCTCTGATTTAAGCTTTGGCCCACATAATAGAGAAAATAAACATGACACATATTTGCAACACATGTTGCTCGCTTACAATGCACAAGTAAAATAACAGAGGGTGTAACACTATGCCTGAATAACACGGCCAGTTCTCAATTGTAATGAGAATTCTCAATAAAGTCATAAATGCAAGCTTGAGTGTGATGCTATCTGGTTCCTATGTGGCATTATCTGCTTGGGGCAGACTTACAGCGGGCTGCAGGGATGTCTAGTACCAAGCGCCAGGGTGGCACGACCGAGCGGCACCTCCCAGGTCTATGCTGGATGATTGTGAACCATGGCAGAGACAGTGGAGAGCGCTTGAGGGGAGTGGAGCAGTGCTGGGTTAATCAGCTGGCATGGGTTCAGGGCACAGCCCACACAGACGCACGGCACAGCAGTAGAGTCAGGTAATCAGCAAAGACAACACTCTCACTGCCACCGCCTTATGCCTTTTCTTTCTCATCCTCTCATTGCAGATCACAACTTCCCCCTTCCTCTCTTTTTTCATGTTGTCCGTTTGCTCTTTTCACACGTCGTCCCTCCCACTTATACTTCTTTAATTCAATGCTTTTTTTTTTTAAATGTTGAAAAACATAAATCTTAAAAAATTATTTAAATTGAATGAGACTCCTGTAAAATAACATCAAGGCTATGGGCTTTTTTCAGATGTGAGTTACTTTTCGTCATATCACTTTGATAGTTTTTAGCCTCATTTGCCTTTTTAAAAGAAATATCATTTGGTCCTGTACTTTCTAAAAGAATACTGCCTGGTGCAGTAAACTTAAGATTTAAATTGTTATGTTAAACAAGGGGATGTGCAGACAATAATTTTGTTCATAATTTGAACATAATTTCATCAAATATAGTGAGTCATCCCTTTTATTTTTCTTCATTTTGCCTTTTTTTAAACTAATTAGGATATTCTGATCCTATTATTTTAGAATACTTTTTGAGCTCAATCCTATGATGTTTAAATATTGCTTAATGTTAAGTTAATTCTCAACTCATCACATAGGTTAAAAGGTCTGGTCTGAAGAAAATATGAATAAATAGTTGATCATAGTATATTACTTTTCCATTTTGATTAAATATTAGTTGCAGATATCTTTAAAAAGCTTTATTTTGTTTGCCCCACATCAAGAAATTAAGTAAAATCCTGTTGCTGACTACCCGTAAAAGATGATTACAAAGTGAGGAATCCTTTGCCTTTAAATTAGCCTCACTGTCATCTTGACACCCCTACATTATGTAAAGTAGTCTGCTACAGGAGCCGTGCATGACTGTATGTGTGTAAGTGTGTGTTCAAGTATGTTGGGGCGTTGAGGGCCTCGGTAGCCAACTGCAGAGCTACTTCAGAGGCCCTCTGGGTCTCTTTACCTCAGACCCGTCTGTCATAGACAACCACCTGCCTTCAGTGTCTACAGCCCACAACAGGCTGTGCTCTTCCTCGCCCTGCTCACATCAAAGCAGCTCCACACTCAAGAGTGTACAGCGTCTGGGGTCTGGCTGCAGATGTAGCTCATGCACAACGAGAAAAATAGCACACGACGTCGAGACATTTCTTTAACAACGATGACAATCCAAAGCAATCACAGGAAAGCAGATAAAGCTTTCATAGGACATGATGCAATTTTCTGAGCCATCATTCAAAGAACAGTCCTCCCTTCCTCTCTTTGCCCTAATAATAGCTTAAGGTTTATTGTTTGGCATAGTAGCCTGTTTGAATACCCCAGAATCCCTGAGATTTCACAGCATTAGGGAGACGTGGGAGCTGCGGGGGCCAGGGATAGAGTATATGCTCAGTTTATTTGAGTAAGCCAGAAACAATGACTGCCTGCTGAGTCTGGATTTTGAATGCCCAAAAGTACTGTCTAATTGTCACTACTGTGCTGTACATCTGAGACAGTCATCCTTTACAAGGCTTCTTCTTCTGTCCCTCCTGCCAAAGAGGCACCGAATAGGAGCGAATAGTTTTGTTGAACTTTAATGTGTGTTGTCAAAATTCAGAAAACTCTGTTTTCACTTTTGGGAACTCACCAAATCTTCAGTGGCACCTCAAGACTACTACTTTTGATTTTTGATTTTTTTTCCACAGGAAAAGTAATTGCGGTTTAGAGCTGAAGAATTCTTTGGTTTTGAAAAACAAATACTAAAAAATAACAGCACCACCAAACAATGATAGCCAAAGCTGAACTCAAGCATAATTTTACAATAAACACTTTTAACAAAGATACCATGTAGTAATGTAAGAGCCTTGTGATTTTTTTGCATTCACTGGTTAACCAGTATTATTTTTTTTTTCATTTTTTTTTCATCTACGTTCAGGATCCATGTCTCACCATGCGCTGCTGTGCTGACACCAGGCTGTCCCAGTCGCTCTCCTGTGGGACGCTGCTGAGTGGCTGCATTTCTTCAGGGGCTTTTCCATGGAGCAGACTGTGCAACGGGAGCTGAGGCATGCCATGGGCTTCTGCACTCTCCTCCTTCTCCCAAGACAAGTGCTCCTGACTCATGGCATCATCACCGTCAACCACAGGGGCAAAAGGAGATGCGGCTTGCTTTGAAGACATGACTCTGCTGTGGAGGAAAAAAAAAATGTCAAGGAAAACAGAATCCAGAAAAAGATGCATCTTGTGAGGAAAGCAGTTTCATTGAGTCAGCGCTTGAGCTGATAAGTTGCCTGAGCAGACACACACACCTGTTGCTACTTTGGGTCCCTGATACTTTTTTTTTTTTTACTGTTTAATGCAGATGGATTACTTTATCTGGGCCAGGAAGCTTGCCTGTTTGAGTTCTGGCCCAGATATCAAGAGAGGAACTCGGGCAGCAGGTCAGATAGGGAAGAGGATAAAAAAAGAAGGAAAAAAACTAATACGACTTGTTAAAGGAAATGTTACTTTTTTCCCCCTCTAATGACATGTTTTATATTTTTACACTCCCTGATTAATATCCAATTTATTTCAAACTGATTTGCTTTTGTCCTTCAAACCACTTAATTATTTTATTTTCCTCGTGTGAGTTCATTTCATTCTAAAACAATCAGATACAAACAAAAGCAACTTGTTTTCTTTTTCATTTCATGTGTCAAATTAGGAAATTATTAACATTTTGGCACGACAGTGGTCCCCAAGGAAAACAAATCCCATTTAAGCAGCTTAAAAACCAAAAGCTGCGAACTATACTGTATTCACAGAAATGTCACATGTGTTCATGAATATTACAGTGAAGAGTGCACTTGACATGTCAGGTGAAAAGGAAACTCATGTTAATTCAAATTTGTAACTTTTTTTTCTCACTTTCTACAACCCAACTCTTTTGTGGAGTACAATTTCCACAACCATTTCCACTTTTTCTCACAATTAATGAGGCTGCACCCACGCTGCGTATTACAATGAATGAAATTAAACATTGTGCCACCACATCTAATTAAGCATTTGGTATTAAAATAAAAGGAGGCTAATGTGGCCTTCCTACAACATGAAGTGGGAAGCGGGAGCCGGAGCCTTTTTAATTCCTAATCCGCTTTTCCCTGAGCTGTTGCTGTGTTTACTTTTGTCAACTGGAGGATACTGACCATTAAAACTTGACTGTGACTGCTTACAGCTCAATCTTCGTGGATTGTGGAGGATGAGTATTTGCTTGCACCGTTATGCACTTATGTGGTAACCTATCAATACTCATCATTTCCCATTTCATCACTGATCTCTATGTACCCCGTCCTCCCGCTCTATCCATAGGGGTCAGTGTGACAGCACTTTAGTTCCAGCCTAGGCTTGCTGACGGGGGAGGGGTGGCAGAGGTCTCGTGTTAGGGGGGGGGTCTCTCAAGGTTGAGGCAGTGGTGTATCCTTGCACTCTCTGTCAAGAGCCAGTGACCGCAAGATAGGCAAACACATGTTTCACGTAAGAAAATATATTTTACTAACAAGGTCTTCTGGTCTGACGGTTCGGGGTCTTATTCAAGGAACTTTGACATGTGAGTTATTTATCCAGAGACACACACTGGTGAGATGTTTTTATCTGTCATTACGGCAGGGAAAATTATTCATAAAAAAAAACCCCAAAAAACAACCCAAAGTACTCAGAAAAAGGAACAAAGGAACATTAAAAGACAATGAACAAAAATCAGAACAAAATAAAGTAGAGGAGGATTTCATATTCAAAAACATAAGAGCAAAAGGGTAGACAGAAAAATGTTTTCTGTCTCGTTATAAATAGTAGAAAGGTTTGCAGTTCTGATTTAGAAGTTGGAGTGCACCTCAGATCTCCTTGACATTTAGTCAAGATACAGTGTGTAGACCAGAGAAATTGAAGGCTGCATAACTTTTTTTCTTTTAAATAACCTTTTGATCAAGTACACCAACCCAAAAAATGTGGAGAAAATGAATGCCAAAGCAAATTTGATATAGTTCGCTAAGGTGCACGGGTATATCCAAGTGCAACATTTGCCTTGCCTTGCTCTCTCTTCCCCTCTCTCTCTCTCTCCCTCTCTGCTTTTCATTTGCTCACACACACTTGCACATAATCACTGACCAGCCTGCGTCGCGGATGGTGTCTTAAACAATGGAAATTCCAATTAATCTGTTGCGGATCTGCAGCTGTAGAAACACACCTGCTTAGTCAGACAGCAAAGTGGGAGTGTGGACCCATGCCTGTCTGCCTGCCTGTCTCTCTGCCTGCCTGCCTGTCTGCCTTCTTGTCTCTTCTGTCTTTCAGCCTCAGTATCTTGAAGAGTTGTCGGCTGTGTTTTTAGTGGGACTTAGCCCTCAATTTTAATCAACCATTAAATTGTTTCCTGCAATTACATCAAACAGAACATGAGCTCAAAATTGAGAACTGTTAATTGAAAATCAAGAGTCAGACCAAAGTTCAGAGCTTGCATGTAACGGTGAGTGCATGTGTGTGTGTGTTTGAGTGTATGGCAGAACTGGGCTGATCACGGAGATTTGAGCGTATTTTTTATTCATGCACCCAAAAAGCTTGAGCCTGCAGCGCAACAAGCACCTCGTCTTCAATGGAGTGTGAGAGTGAAACAAAGCACTGCTTTTGTTTTACACTCTAAATCAAGTGGTATTATTTTACCACTAAAATATTCAGTCTCTCAGGCACTTTTACTTTGGTCTCCAGCCATCAGTCAAGCCACTGAGGCGTGAGCAAGAGAACAGAATAGACAGAGAGTAAAGAAGGGAGGGAGCAGTGGAGACTCCATCCTCCTTTAACATGTGTCTACAGCAATCTTGTTAAAGAATGCAACAGATCTGCAGCAGGCTCCATAACAGTATTTGTCAGCAGGAGTTAATAATTTATTAGCAATGCTGGGAGGGCTATGCTCAGGCAACTAAAGAGTGCAGAGAAACCCTTCTGCCCCACCCCCAACCTTTGACAAGCCCTATACAATACTACCTCGTATTATTGAAAGGGAAACGGGGAAGTGTGGCAATAATTCTCTGAGAATATCTGAGGGCAATGGTACAGATTTTTTCCCCCTCCATATTTAGTGGGGATCACACATCTCTGAGATCTAAAGGGGTATGTGTGCAATAGATCAGCGCAGACACAAAGACTTTTGATGAGGTGCAAAACATAAAGCAGAGTTCAGTTTACTGTGAGTACTGCCACAGCACGTATCTTCTGATGGAATAGTGTTGTTTACACTGTTGGTCTCTTTGTGCTTGCAAAATAAAATCAGCAAAACAGACCTTTATGCACAACTGCAGTGTATTCTTGAAATAATACTTGAATTAATAACTTAACCCGTTTCATAGGAATATAGAGTCTAACTTTCACACACTAAACACTTGAAATATGATGAGATAAATGCTGGACAATCTGCTTGCCCCTATGCTTTACCACACAATGACCAAAGAAAAGTAAATGTGAAGTGGACTCCTGGCACCTTCCTTAAAGACAAAGCCCCAGTCACTTTGAAGACTTGAGGCAGGGATGAAGGAGGGTCAGATAGAAAAGCGATCCGGTCTATATATAGCTGACAATATTGCACACATTTGAAGGATTAGGACTTAAGTTCTCCAGCTATGGGCTCATATGCCCTGGAATGCTTTGAGTCATGAAATGTTCCCTGAGATAATGTTTCATCATCGTGCAAAACAACCTCTGCTTAATTGGTAAGTATTAGAGGGGTGTTGTGCACTGCTCATTTTGGGGGGTCTTGTGACTGCTGGGCCATGTGTCCCCAGCTATCCCATTTCCTCTTTCGTCATAAAAGGGTCTGACCGGCTTTCGCTCGCTCTATCTGCTCTGTCACACTGTTTACCTTTTATAGACAATGGTGATAAGTAACTCCACACCGTCAACCTCCCCCCAACCACCCCATCACACCCACTTGTCTGGCTCAGTGCTGATGTCTTGCACCTTCAGGTTTTGATCACAAGTCTTCATTTTCACATGTTATCAGAAGACCGGGCAGAAAAATACATGAATAAAGATTGCTTAATAATAAAAAGAAGAAAATAAAAACCTGAAGGGAAGAAAAGGGTTCACTGTTCATGTATAACTTATGTTCAAGCATAAAAGATACACATATGCATAAGTTCATATGTTAAAGAGTCTAACATTAGTCAGCTAAGCAAAAATAAAGTGTTGACTTTCCTTTACATCAATATAATCGTTATTGCCATTTCTGCGAAATGCTCACTTTAGCTTTATGAGCGAAAAGTTGAGAGGGGCTCTTTTCAGCTGGATATGTGATGAATAATTATTTGATATAAACAAATATTGGCCATTTTCATGCTGTCAAAGCAGAAACAGTTGATTATTTCTGCATTAGAAATGATTTGAAAAAAGCTATTTCTGTTAATGTGTCTCAGCGGTTGTTATAAAAAACATATCCAGCTCAAGTGAGCTGTTTTTTGTTTCTATCATTACTTTTTATTTTAACCTGTTTTTATTTATTTATTTTGTATATTCAAAAACAAAAACAAAAACACGGATATGGCCTACACAACAATAATAATTATAAAGAAATGACAGACTTGGATTGTGTGTGCATACATATATGGAAGAGGAGGAGTAGGGGGTGTGGGAGTGGGTGTGGGTGTGGGGGTGGGAGTGGGTAGACAGATACTGGGAAAATCATGCGTGAGTTTCCTTCAGGGGTTATTCGTGTTCTAACAGGTGTCATGGAAAGGTTCCTGTGGGTTCTTCACCTGCCATAATGAGATATTACTACCTGACAGCTCCCAGCTGGAGGAGCATTGACACAGAATCCACCGTTTAGCACAATTAAATTATCACCCTCCATTGTGATTGTGGCAAGCTGTGCAGCAGCCAGGTTTCTGGATAAATAATCAACCCGTAACGCGGGCTGCACACTGCACACCGTTTTTCAAGCGCACGTCTGTCTATTGTGCAATTCTGCATATTTTAAAACAAACCGAATTAGAAAAAAAGATCAGCTTTTCATCAGTCACGTGGGGGGTGATATACATGATGATTTAAATGTCCTGAACCTGAGCATGGTGGTAATCACACATACTCGTATAAAAATGAAAGTGGCTGAGAAAATACAAATGTTTCCAGCTACTGTGCAGAGACAGGCAAGTTGTCTAAATTATTTTTTTCCTCCATTATTGTTGACCTTCCCCTGCAAAAAGTCAACTCAATTACAGTGGCACTTCATCCTCACTTCACATTCTCTCCAGATACCTTCTCCATTAGAAGCTACCACAGTTAGCGCAGCTAAAAATCCACACTCAAATGATAGCCACCAAGAGCAAATTAAGCAAGCCACCTGAAGTGCACACTTTACATATTGAGCAGAGCATTGATAATTACTTTGCAAGGTAAATTATTTGCAATAATATGCTGCCAGAGGAACTGCCTTGTATCTCAATTTAAACACACTTGTGCAGCTGCCGTGACAGCATGGTTGGTGTCCTCGCCCCCCACCGCAAGCCAAAGGCTGGTGCAGGTGTGAGAGTGCTTAAGTGCGTCTGTCTGTCTAATCGTGAAGGGTCGATGAGCTCTCAAAGACTGAATCCTTCCTGTACTTCCTCCTTTCTCCTCCTCCTCTCCTCCTCCGTCTGTCCCCTGTGCCACTGGCCCCATTTTTTTTTTCTGATGCAAGGAAACAAGCTCAGAGCTTGATGGCATAACAGCCTCTCAGTTCGTCAGGACACACACAAGTTTACTCATGCGTATGTTTTTAAAAATTAAGGTTTCCAAAAAAAAAAGAAAAGAAAAAACACTACTAGCCTTTTCCCTGCAAAAATGATCCACTATATGACGATGACACAAAGCTTCTGAGGAAATACACAAACCAGAACACACTCACAGTCACACAAAGTACAACTTTAACAGCGAGTTTTGTAACGTGTCTTTCTCTAGGCCAGCTGACTTCAAAAAGGGTCTACTGTTGCTACTGCAGCACAGGACCGAATTTCACAGCGAGTCAGGCCATCAACCGGCACAGCCCTTTTCGATGAGCAACAGTGGAGCAGTGTGGCTTTCCTCACACTTAACAATAACTTACTAGACCTTTGTGAGCAGGAGAAATAAAACAGAGAGTGGAATTTGGCAGGAACGTAATAATACAGAAATCTCCTGAAATTTTCATGGAAACAATAGAGCATTGTTGAAGGAAAGAAAAGCTACCATGACAGATGAAATATAGAGTGAGGCCCCCTTTTTGTAAAATGTTACACAAAGCACTATTCAGGCCAGGTCCATTCTGTCATTTATAAAGATAAGTTCCTCTGTGCTCAAGAGAACGCACTTCAACAAATCCAGTGTAATAGCTGGTCACTGCTGCCAGAGAACTGAGTGGAAGACCTGGCACACAAGTGACAAGATCCAGTTCTAGTCCAACAGAGATGCACAATGACTGGAAAGAAAAACACTAAAGAGAATGGTGCTAAAAGAAAAAAGAGAAAGAAACGCTCATGAGCAAAACTATTAAAGTCACTGAATTTGAGCCAAATTCTCAAACTCTTCAGTTAGTTTTAATAAAACAGTTTTAACACAGCGCACTGGCTTATTGACTGTGACACAAATTAGCTCAATATCATTAGGTAATGATTTGTAATTTGAATGTGGCTTAAACTGTGGCAGAACTGGGATTGTAAAAGCTGCCACTGGTTAGTTCATTTTGACTCTCAACACGCACTCTCTGTCTAAAAAAAAATATGCAACAACAATTAAGCCACCCTACTATTGTTCTTTGGAATGGGAGGACAACAGCTCAGAAGCAACAGTTGGACCCACAGCTAATTGACCCTTTTCTGCTTTTATTTTTTTTCCTGAATAAATTAATGACATTCACTGACAACTCTCCTGCAAAGCAATATGCTACCCTTTTCAAAACTGGACCTCTTGAAATTCTTTGTCTTTTGGCCCTTGAGTTTTCTTAAGGACTGTGAGAAGAAGGGCCGGGACAGAGTTAGGGCGGGTAGAAAATAACCACGTTTCATGTGACACGTCAATTGGAAAATCAAAATAGGGGTAGTTCATTTGCTCCACCCAGATGAGGCCATCTAGCTGAGCCACGATGAATAGGGTCAGGCAAGCCACACCTCAAAGATTTATGATTAAGGCTTATTATGGTGGAGAAACTGACATTGATTGCTGATTTAAACCACTGAAACCAATTAATTTGGCAGGGCTGAATAGAAAGCATGGTCAACAGCGTGTGCCATTCTGACAGGTTCGATGAGAAGAAGCCGACCAAAAGTGCAGGACTAAATGAATGGCTGGCACCCAGCTCTGTTTGGAGGTGGTTAAAAGTTACAGAGCGTGATTGACAGCTGATAAAGAAAAAAGAGAGAAAAACTGGCAAAAAAAAAAAAAAAAAATTAGTCTTGAAGCGCAAAACCAGAAGCCCCAGTCACTGATCTGGGTAATTGCCCAAAAATCAGGTTCACAGAAGACATGTACAAGCTGCTGTTTTCGCAATGTTAAAATGGTTTCATTCATGGGGCGGTACCAAGGAAACCTGAGTAAATGAATGTGAAACATAGCCCTAATAAAATCAGAGAGCTGACAGACATGGTCAGACAGAAAAAAAACGTGCTGTATTTCCATGCCATGGAAGCAGGCACTGTAGTGGATTAAACGCTGACTGAAACACAAAATGCCTCACCAGTCTGCTGCTCCCCGTGACTCTGAATACTTACATTGTGCTTCAGCTCCTCTCTACATTTGTCCAGAACTAAGCACAAAGATGTGCCTGCCACAAAGGATATACTAACACAGTACATTAACAAAGTGATTTTTGTGCTATGTTCACAACATATGCCACATTACACTTGCTTGTATGTTATTTTTCCTGTGGTTGTGGGGAGACGTTTACGTTTACTAATACCTTTTTGCTCTGTGTTAGTTTCTTCCCTAATTCTTTCGCTGACTTGCTTAGACGACACATGCATCATGACGGGGTTCCAAAATGAAATCATTAACTAAATTGCTTTCTTAAAAAGCCACAAGTGTGCTGCAGGATTTGTGTGTGTGTGTCTGTGTGTCTGTGTGTGTGTGTGTGCTTGGCTGCGGGCCACAGGCCTCTGGTTCTCAGGCAGCCTCTGCCCCGGCTCTGTTGTGGTTCCCTGCCACCACACTCATTATGCTCGCCTCAGCCCAGCACGGTGCAGGGCTGCAGCTCGCCTCGCCTCACTCGCTGGTCTAGTAGGAAACAATCTGGTGATCTCAAGCTACTCCTCCATTTCAACTGGGGTGCTATTTGCACAAAAACACTCCTTGACTACACCCTCGATCTCTCGATCAGGAAAACTATCAAAAACACATTAAACAATACGGTTTATCATACTCCTGTGGTGTCACAAAAATAATTCTTGCTGAGACTTATCAAAATGGTAACATGATCAAGAACTTAGCCATATCCTCGTCAGATATTTGGGAACACAAACATTAAGTGCAATTAAAATAAATATGCAAAAAAACGGCAGAACACTAAATTCAGATAGGTATTATGTAACAGAATTTCTGGAAACTTTATCAATCTGCCTGAGATAGATTTCAATAAACAAAGAGCAGAATGGGGGGCAAATAAAGAGTGAAGGACAGACAAATATTTGAAAAGAGGATGGGGACCGTAGCTGAGCTGTGTGGCAGGGTGGCTCAGTACCCCATACACACACACACACACACAGACAAACACACACCACCACACACCTAACCCTCAACCTGGACTGTATCTGCTCTCCACTGAGCTAAAGGTAGCAGATGTGTCTTTCACAGCCTGTATGGCGTGTAACCAGTCTGCAAACAATAGATAGAAACCGACAAAGGTTGCTGCACTTGCAACACACTTTTACAGTAAAGGGCAGTCAAATTTCATCAGCCACATCAGTAAATAATTCACTTTTCTCTTTTCTTTTTTTTTTAACTTCACAAACCACTGAGGCATTCATCATTGAATAAAAGTGCAGTCCAAAAGTTGTGTACTCTTGTGTTAGTGCCTTGACCAGCCAGTCAGCCCCTAATATGCTCTTTGAAGTCCCTTTAATCACCTTTAACCAAGTTTGGGGTACCTTTTTGACCTCAGGTTAACATAGAAATTGGTGTAAACGTGTTCAATCATGTTAATCTAATAATATACATGAGATTACGTACTTTGAAGAACCTCAGGACCATGACACAAAAGATCTCTTAGCTTTGGGTAAAACAGATGGATATGACAGTGAAAAAGATCAAGTACCATTTAAAGCTTTTCTAATGCTTGTTTTGATATTGTTTTTTTTCCATACTGCATAATTGGCCCTTCATTTGTTGCATGTCTGTTTGTACGGTATATAAACCTTCTCTGGTGTCACCCCCCACCTCCACCCCCAACAAGGCATATCATCTATAAAAGGCAGCTACATCACTATAGCACAAGCTAAAAATACAGGGCATAGTTTCCCCTCTTTCCCATGTATTCACAATTGTGTCAAACTTAAGCTGAGAAATCCCACCAAAAGAGCTCTAGGTGGGAAAAAAAAAGAAAAAAAGAAAAGTATTTTTTGGTGCTGTTACAGAGCAAATAACAAATCTCCAGTATTTTGACAGGAAATTGCAAGACATAGCACGAGAAACCTTTTTTCTTTCTTCGTTTGCAAGCCAGGTTTTAAGAAAGCTCTCTAAAAGCTATCAAAAGTTTAAGCATTTCCCACATCCACTCCTGTGGGTGTGCCTGTAAAGTGCTTCACTCCCTTTCTTGAAAACCTCTAAGGAATTGCATCATGGCATGGCGAA
This sequence comes from Cololabis saira, assembly GCF_033807715.1. Taxonomy (NCBI): domain Eukaryota; kingdom Metazoa; phylum Chordata; class Actinopteri; order Beloniformes; family Belonidae; genus Cololabis; species Cololabis saira. Next base: position 29,040,740 of record NC_084588.1, on the reverse strand, counting down.
TAGGACGATGGTAGCAACATACTGTAACATAGGGGAAATACCTCATTTCGGTTGATTCATAAACACCTTGTGCACTGGCTGGCTGGCCACTCACACTGGACTGAGCTGTACTGGTTGTCAAGGCAGAGCTTACTGTGCCCAGAGCCAATCCCCTGTTTAGGACACACACACACACACACACACACACGCACGCACACACACACACACTCATGTGCACACACACATTCTAAGAGACGCACAGATTGTAGCATCGCTCTGTTTTAATTTGGTCTTTGTAGTGTCTGTTATCTCTGTCTAATATCACACATTGGCCTCCTCTCATTATCAGAGTGGGTCTTTATCAGAGACCCTTGTTTGATACAGTTAAGAGCTGGTGTATTATGTACTGCACACCAAGAGTCAGCAGTGATCTACATATTCAATAACTTCCATAATCATATGCGCAATTCATCAAATGAGTTGTGATTGCAGGGGAAGTGGAATAGAGTGGAATAGAGAGGAGCAGAGAGGTCTGATTCCTGAAGGACTAAAGTCTAATCACAAAACTAACATGATAATTGAAATCTAAATTGAAAGGCTTAGCTCTCAGGGAGAGTATGTCAGACATGGAGTGTAGAAACTCTGGTGAGAGAGTAACAGAGGCAGAGGAAGAGTGGCAGGAAACATGAAATCTCAACAAACTGATAACAATATGCATGAAAATGTGGGAATTCTTCATACTGCTATGAACACAAGCACCATGAAAGCGCCACGAAAGCTCCACCGTATATACAGTAAGCTCAAATATGCTGAAGGTCAAAGAGCTTTCAAATGATTTTTCTGGTGAGGTTGACTATTATCATTATAGTTTTGTTGGAGTTATTGTATAAATCAGTAAAGGCTTAATTCTTACCTGGGTGTGTTTTTTGGTGATTTTTTACCTACATTTAACATAGTGATTGGTTACATTTATAGAATAAAATAAGAATAAAATCCATTGTTAGGTTTAAAATGTAGTGGGAGCTCTACTGGCAGAGTTGCTCATTTTAAATGAGATGGACTCTTATCAACAATTCTTCTATTTTTTCTATTTCATTTTCCTCCATAGTTTCCCAACACAGTTAAAACAATTTGGGGAAAAATAAGGTATTTAATTAATTGCAATCTCCAACTATGCTGCTAGATGGCACTTAAGTGACTAAAACAGACTTATTCAATGATTGCTTAATACCCAACACTACATCTCTTGTATAAGTAGTCTGAACCCTATAAATATTGTCCTTAAAATGCAACTTAAATAATTGCTTAACAATAGCAAAGCATTTATTTGTGTTTCAGTTTAGGTGAAAGTAAGATATTTTTTTACCAACATCAATAAATCAAAAGGCCAAGTCTCTTGTGATTATTTTTAGATATATCTACCATCTACCTTCATTGTTAGTTATTCATGATCTTGTACAGTTTTCCTATTCACATTCATCAAGATAAAACACTTATCTTGTCCAATCATCGCACTGAAACTCCACTGTCCTCCATCTCACCTCAAACATTGTGCTGCCTTCACTTTCACCTCCAGTGTTTTACTTGTTGTGAATATAACCCACAGGCAGGAGTGAGGACAATGACGAGCGCAGCAAAGTCCTCTGTCCCATCTACCTCGCTGCCCCCTCTCTCTGCTGTCTGTCCCAACTGGAGGATTCATAGTCATCCCTCAATAACGTTTAATTAGTAATGCCAAATTCATTAACCTGTACTGCTGTTACGCTGGCCTCAGCCATAAATTAGCTTAATGTGAGCAGACGTACAGCAGCTGTAATAAGGGACATAAAACTGAAAGAGAAACACATAGTGTTCATCAGTGGTGGGATCATTCCAACTGAGCGGTGTTTTAGAGCAGCAGCGTTCCTCTTTAGTCCAGGAGTGCTTAACTGAGGCCATTTAACATATTTTCTTTAAATGCCAAAGGAACATGTTTTAACTTCAGCTGAACCGAAGACACTATAATTACAAGCCATTAGTCATGATAATTTGTATTTTTGTCATCATTTTTCATTTTAAGGCTTCAGCTGAAATATTGACATAAAATGAATGTGACAATGGCGTCAAACCACGTTGACTTGCTTTCTTCATGGGCCATATTGAAAGGAACTCGGCCCAGGTTTTGCAAGGAATCTGATTTTGGCACATCAGCAAGTTACTCCACAGTCCTTACACATAGTGACTTTATAATGATGTATGAGCTTCCTTGGATTTGTAACTCCTAAACATATGTCAATGTGCATCTACTCAGTCCAAAAAGGTAGTATGTCATATGCAGGAATGTGAGAGGAGGAATAATGCGCTAGGTTCTGTAATCCAGAGCGGAGTATGGATCTATGTTGTTTATCTGGCAGTGTGTTTCTCTTAATAACTCACTTTTGCTTTCTCTTCCTATCTCCACCAATTTCAACCATTTTGACCAACTGATTTGTTCAATTTTATCAAAGTCAACCAGGTAAAAGTAGTGCAATAGCTGTGGATGACAAGAAAGGATTCCTGATAAGTTGGTGCTCCTGTCCAAACACGCAACATGTCAGCCTGGGATTTATACATTCTCTATTAAAAATGAGGAAAATAAAAATCAGCTGTTAGCATAGTCTATGCAGTTATAATTGAAAGTCGGGAGGAATTTTCTAATGAATAATAATACACACTGTTCCCAGTTTAGTAGTATTAATACATATGCAATTGGCACAGCTTCTGACAGCTCGCTTAGTTGGATCAATTCTTTGCATTTTGTTTGTGTTGAAAAAATATATACATTTTAGCTGTTTGGCATGTTAGACCTGTTCTCACAAGGAGACTTTTTATTAGCAGTATTTTCTATCAATCTCATTTTCTTTTATGGTTCTTATAAAAAAGGCAAACTTAAGTTTATGTTTCTGAGCACACACAGATTGAGACAGAAATACAAATTCAGGAAACAAAATGCTATTGTAAAAACCCTGGACAACCTTCACTGTCCTAGGATTACACATTGACCTCTTTGGTCCTCTATCCCCCAGTGATCTCGCCTGACAACTCACACCAAAGAGCCTATTAGACCTGAATTCCACTTTGTTGTTAAAAAGGGTCTTGTCCTTTCAGTACACTCACTTCCCTGCTTTCTGTTTTTCAAGCATACGTAGTGGAGGAACACAAGTTCATTGTTCCCTCGCAGATGGAACTTGGAGTTACCAGGGTAACGGCTCTAATCCTCTTTTTTTTACCATTTCTTTCATATTAACAGTCTATCGAGTGCTACCTTTTAAGTCACAAGCAACAGTCCTAACTCACTTTTAATTAGCTGTGATTCTGTTTGCCAAGAGACAGCATGATGAGCTAATCGAAATTTACAAAATAATGACGTACAGCGAAAGCGGCCACTTCTTCTTCCCGAGGCCTGCTCCAAGAATAACAATAATGAGACCATTATAGAGGACTGCACTTTAAAACGCTGCACTGCCACCAAAACAGAGGACATAATTGTTCTGGTGTTTTCCATACAATCAACAACCCATTGTGGATGACTTGAGAACTGAGGGAGCAAAAAATGGGTGCCATAATGATTGGTCTGTGCTGCCTTCAAGACCCAGTGCAAAGTGAGAGCTCGACAGACTGCTGGTTTGGTTGTCGATGAAGATAACTGTCTGGCTTTGTGGAAAAAATGTCCTCTCTGGCTTTTGTCAGACTTGCCGGTCAAATACCCCCCAGGCCACATTAAAGAAGACCCATTCAAATGGCGACAAGCTAAGAGTCACACAGTCTCATCTGGGGGGGGGGGGGTCACATAGTAGCTGGAGAGAATGGCCATTTATATAACCTCCATCCATTTCATGAACATACGACTGATCTCCTGCAGAGAACAATACAAGGTGTGTTCATGGTCCATAAGCTGCGTTGTCCATATTGGACCTGCACGTAGATTTCTAACTCACTAGGTTAGGTGGTACAAACGCTGTGCTGCAGTTATTATCTGTGCTCTATTGTAAAGTAGGGAAGGGAAACAGGGCTCAAGGGCTGGAGGAATGCTAAGTGGGCCCCTTAGCCTAGTCAACCTTCAGTGGGTTTCATTTATCTTCATCTTGTTAGACTAAATTAATTAACAATCTCAATGTTGCACACTTTCTCCTTTCATTACATCAAATAATGGCAGAAATGTAGGGGGAGGTCCTGCCCACTGGGAGTAGGCTGAGACTGAAGACATCTCTCTTTTTCAGTGCTTATCTCTCCCTCTTTCTGTTCACATGTCTGTATTCGGTTCCTTCCTCTTTGTCTCACACAGTTGGTCTCATTTTCCCAGTTACTATGACTACACAAACAAAAACCTGTTAAATGTCTTTCATGAACAAATAAAAAATTGATCTAAAGTGAATCACACATCTTAAAAAAAAAAGAGAAAGAAAAAAAAGCGGTGCTTACAAGCATGAATGCTTGTCTGTTAGAGACACTGTTGGGTATACCACATACTCTAATGGAGAAAACTTCTGCGGTAGTTTAAGAGATGCTGAGAATCTTGAACACAATATTTTCAGCAGACAAAACAAAGGCGTTTGGTTGTGCATAGGATAAAGAGTTTAGATGTTTCCCATTTAAGTTTGATGTATTTGTCACAACAGCAATGTATCAGGTGCCATTTGGAAGCAGTGGTTGTTAAAAATGAAAGTAGATATTTTTGCAGCTACTTAAGCTCTCTTTATGTCTGACTCAAAACCAAGCTCATGACTCATTACAAGAACGAAAGGCCCATCTGGCGTGCCACTGCATAAGAAGTCAATAGCAAATGCATCTTGGAGCAGATGAGAATGTTCAAAGAGTCCCGTAAAATAAATAAATAAAAGATACTGGGATTCTTAACTGGATAAAATAGAAATCTATGGATAAAGTGACATGTTTATCCAGCCCTATTTCTATCCTTTTCAGCCCTTTTATCCTCGCCCCACAGCCCCCTGTCCACTCTAGGACACCTCTTCTCAAAGCAAAAGGGCTCACCCTAAAGCAAAGCTTAGTTTTAAACTTGCCCTGATGTTCGAGGTCGTACCAGGTGTGACATATTTCTGTAGCTGCTTTTAATTAAAGCATTGACAGAAGTATGTGGATTAAAAGTGAAATAATGTATTTACTTCGAGTAATTTATGTTTTTTTTCTCGCATGTATGAGAAGAAAAGGAAAGTGTGCAGAAACAGTATAGTCAAGGTTCATCCTCATATTTCTCTCTTTTCTTTTTAAAGATACGGGATTGCAGTGGAACACTGCTTCAGTCTCCCACTCTCGACCTGCAACGTGTAGGATGCAGTTCTTGTTTCGTACAGTTGGTTATCCACCAAACGGGTTTTGACAGGTAGTAAGAGAAAAACACTGTCATCCACTTTATAGTGTTACTCCGAAAAAGCGGAAATGAGCAATGAGTGTGCTTTCTGAAAATGTAACATGCTGTATGCCTGGATAACTCCTGTCAGACTGAAGATACACCACACCAAACAAACTGCTGCCCTCAAAGATAAAACAGATATTGTACATATGTGAATTTCATATTTCATTTTTTTTACTGTAGCAAACAGTCAGTGTGTGGCGTATTTTTAAGGTTACATACAAGGGACACATGGCTCAGTTTTTAAATAGAATGTTATGTTTTTACTCACAGTTAGAGCTGCCTATGTAAAAAAAAAAAGTCCTTGGAAATACAATTCAATCAAAAAAAATTTGCAGGATTCGATTTTTCCATCAAAGCACAAAACTAAACTTGCTTTGTCTGTTAAGGTTATCAATGTGTCTTTTTAACTATCTGAATTCAAAAGATAAAAAAATTATTTCAAATATGCAAGATGGTTTTTGCACTGAATTCCTGAAGGACGTTTTGAACAGCAATAGTAATGGTATCAAAGTGTCCTTTCTTTTTAAAATGCCCCCAACAGTTGTGAGAGAGAGAGAAAGAAAAAAATGCTGTTAATTTAATCAAATAAGTGACCTTTTGAAAAAGAAATCAAAGAGGATTCATTAGCTTTAGTAAAGTTTGGCTGACAGCAGCTTTGAAAGGCAGATGCTGCTGCTGTGGCTTTTAATGAGCCAACCCTAATTAGGGAGCAACACTGGAGCCTAGAGAAGGTGGTTGACTAGGAAAGGAGCCAATGGTAAATAAGCTCGCTTATTTATTTCCTCTGTGTGTAATGACAGCACAAATTTTTAATTAGAATCACAGGAAGGGTAAAAACAAAAACAAAAAGTAAATCTTTATGTTAAGTTGAACACAAACACAGAACACAACAGGAAACAAGAGTACATCACAAGACTGATATGCCAGCAATTGCCTCAACATCCCTGATTAGGGTGGTTAGTAAGTTGAACAGTGTGGTCAGACAAGAGCATGCAGTATATAGACAGAGAAGTGCCTGACCTATAGGCTGTTCAAACTGTGAAATGAGGGGAGGGGGGTATGTATATATGACCCCCCCAGCCCAGTCTCAAGGAAAAACACCAAATAGTCAAACAGATTATTTTTTTGTGATATTGAAATAAATTGTGTGTGTGGGTTTGTTTTTTTTTCATTCCACACAGCACAAGTTTCTCATAAATGCATGTGAGAATTATCTGTGGTTCATGTGTATGTAGAAGGTGGGAGTATTCACCCAGTAGTCCATGAAAAGGATGTTTAGATATGATTTGTCATAAAAGCATCTCTTTTAAGAAAATCCTATGTTTTCCTAACCTTATAATTATAGCCTTTCTACCGTCAACCCTTAACCCTTAGCAATGCATAAGCAAGGGAATCATTAAAATAAAAAAAAAGACACGTCAAAGTAACGTAACTTTAAAACAGTTGTCTTTGTAGCTCTTCCAGCTAACATCCCTGACCTCAAAGCCGAGTCTTTGGTCACATCTTAAATGTGTTGCAAAGGTTCTTTCGTGAGTACTGTGGTAACGATACTCAAAACAGTTTCTATGTCTAGTAATTTAGTGTCCATCTTGTACAAGATGACTAGTGTGTGTGGGGACAAATCAATAGACTTATTTCCGAGACTATTTGAAGTTTTGCCGTGAGACTCGGGTTGGTACCCCGGTTGTTGATGTGTGCTCTCAGTTTGACTCTAGGCTTTCAGCGTGAGCATGCTACTCAGCCACACACTACATGAGCTCAATCATAACACACAGCTTAGGTAAATATGTTAGATTCCATGTTTGACAATGTTCAGATATACAAACACATGTGCACACACAAACATGTGCACGCACACATGAGAGAAAGTCCACAGCTAACAAAGTGTCAGAGAGTTTAACCCCTGTGAGCCCGCTACCACCCCTGCCCGATCTGTGATCCTAAATGGCAACAACGGAAATGAAACTAACCTCAGTAAAAAGCTGCTACGAAGAAAGCCTTCCATGTCAGCGTGTGGGGTTCTGGCAGGAGAAATCACAGAGAACCATTTTCACTATGAAATGAGTAATAATCAAAAAGAAGAGCTAGGAGAAAGGGGGGAAGAGGGAAGAAAGAAAGAGGAAATGAAAGAAAGAAAAACACAGAGATCATACATCTTCCTCTTATACAAGACCTTATGTCTTTAATTAAAGCAAAAATATGGCTAGGAGCCCATCCTCTCTTTTTATGAACAGAAATCATTAATTATAACTCTTTCCATCGAGGGAGAGGATTTACATACAACATCGGTTTGCGCTGAGAGCCTGATGATATGTTTGCATCAAATAAGCTCTGCCTCCTGAGCTCTATACAGCCTATTTCCACCGCTGTGTGCAGATATTTGCATGTACATCCAACACTGTAACCACAGATCCAGTCTGTTCAGAGTAGCCAGCGGTGGTCCAGCTGCAGCCCATGTGTGACGAGGGTGCTGTGGCTTCTGAACGCTCGGCCGCAAGGGACCCAAGCTGGGAATCGCAGCACCAATGAGGCAAAAGGATGTGGTCATGATGTCACCACTTGCATAGGTCGTTCAGAAGACTTGCCCACAAAATACTGGAGACACATGGCTAAAATTGACTTACAACAGGTTTCCATTAGGCTACGTTATTGGTCTGTGTAATATGCACTTTTATTGTTTTAGAACTGGCTAAAAATTGATTAGATCTTGCATGTGCCTTCTTTTTTTAAGTGGTAAAAATGAGCAGATACTTCAAGGAACTGATTTGTCAGTTAAACTCTTATCAGTTGTTGAAATTAAAATGTCTGTCAGTCCTCAAATAGACTTTGCATATATATATATATATATATATATATATATATATATATATATATATATTAAATCTGCTTCTGAAATGGGGCAAGAATACCTTAAAGAAATGAATGTCATGCCATTTCACCTCAAAATGTCATCTTTCTGTTGTCCTTGTATACTATTTTATTCCTTTAAAATTCAAGGGCTATGAAGTACACATGCCTAATTCCAGCCATGAAATAACACAACTTTGTAACACTATTGGGAAGAAAAATTCTCAATACTAAATGTCTTCTTTGAACCCTCCAACTTTATGAAAAACACGAAATGCAACAGCAAATGGCATCTTAGCTACTAAACACCTTAAGTTTTAGTGACATGGGTGTAATTTGGCATTTCCCCCCTTGCTCTCTTGGCTTAAGAGACAAAGCCTCTGAGAGAATGGAAAGAATGAGCCGGGCCCAAGGACACTGTGCCTTTCAGTCTGGCCAGCACTTAGCGAGGCGGCGGATCCACAAGGCCCAGAGGGCTCAGCCGATACTTTTCTCACAGTGAGGTGTCTAGGGAGGCGTGAGTAGCATAGCCAGGGGTACTGCAGCTCTGCTCTTTTCTCCACTCAGTAGGGCTGAGCGCACATAATACCATCACTATGCCACAGCACACCGAGCCAGTGACAACGTGAGAAAACAACCGTCAAACAGTGCAGAGCAGATCAAGCGTGTCTCCTCACTTCTCTGAGTGCAAAAAGCACACATACTCCACTGCAGGCACACACAAACCAAAACAATTAAAGACAAATATGAACTCACCTTTAACTCAAAGCATATATAAACAGCTGAAACATTCACAGAATAATACAGTTTGTTCTCAAATGTATTAGATTGAATGCAGGAACTTACATTTAAATACACTTAACAAAAGACAGGATGTACAAATTACTTTCTTTACAATCTGAATGTGTGTATTTTACTAGCTTCCTTCCAGCAGGCTTGCAGAAGAGCAACAAAAAAAAAAGATTAGGCTTTATTCAGTTTCTATCTTTATCTTTGGATCTATTCCATAACTCTTTGTTGTTTCACTCTCTGTGTGCTTGTGTTTCCTCAGCTGTGCCTACTGTCTGCAGTCCCATTGTGGTCAGAAACAACTGAACTTAGACTTAGAAAGCAAAGATGCGGTTTGGAGAGCAAATGACCAAACTAAGGAAAAAGTGACTGAGCCACATTGTCTTCTCTCATCTCCATACACACACACACACACACGCACGCACACACACACACACACACACACACACACACACACACACACACACACACACACACACACACACACACGTTAAGTAAAAAAAACGTAAAAAAAAAAAAAAAGTAAAAAAAAAACAAGAACATCTTGTCAATTAAAGCTTGGCCACAATTCAAGGGCAGATCTTTTGGTAAGACAGAAATGGAGAGGATAGACATCACTTAGTTGGCCTGGACCGTCTGAGCAGCGCGGCAGCCCTTTCGAAGAATGAGCTTCTGCCAAAATCTGCCTCTGTTTAACCAAGTCTCCCACCATCTGCAACAAATGTGCTCTATTAAAGCACTACCATATGGACAACAAGCTAGCTATGAACATGGCCTCAGCACATCCCTTTAACCTAGCCCAGATTTCAAGCTTCTAGTCAAATTGACTGCTGATTTAATGCACCGCCAGCAGCCATGTAGGTCTTGGCATGAGACGGCACTCTCAGTCTTCAGTCATTAACAGGCTCACATAGTGTGCGGCCTGCAGCGAGACACAGAAGTTAGCAACACAGATCCTACCAGTTACTAGATCCTAGGTTAATTGGTAGCCTGTACCCGTTAAACGAATCCAGATGAGAAAGTACAGCATGATCCAAAGACGAGGATAGAGAGAGTGAGAGCCTGGACAGGAACGCAAATCTTCTTTAGACAAGTGAAGAACGGCTCAAAACACTTTATTGCAACGAGTGGAAACCAGCTCAAGAAGCACATCTATTCACAGAGCCGCTGCAGCGGCAGCATAACTGGTGGCTTGTGTCTCAGTTGTTCCTCACTGATGGAGAGTGCATTTGTTTCCTCTGCATGGATCCAAAATGGCAGTGATTAACCCTGCAGGGTGTGGGGTTGGGGGTGGGGGCGTGCTTTAATCCCCGTGGGCTAGGCGGCCATGTTGACGCCTCACCCTTTTCTGAGTCACAGGGTGACCCACCCACCGCTCACAAAGCCATGCTCTCTTCTCCTCAGCCATGACGCCACGGCTATGAGCGTTCTGTTCGCCGACACAGAAACGAAACACACAAAATCAATTAAAGTTCTGCGGTTTTTAACCCCAACTTCAAAGTTCAGTAAATTTGGTTTATTTTCTTCGCCTCTTGTCTCAGCTGCTAAGATACTGTACTTAATTAGAGTGGAGGCATATGTCTCTTTTGGACATCGAACCTATACAGCGCTCGCAGCTTTGTCAAGGGGTCAGGACAAAGTTTGTCTTCAATTTTTTAAACAAACAAAATGATTATATCTGCTCTCTACTGAAAGTATTATTGTTGCTAGATGCACTGTACAAAAAAAAGGCTACGATTTAATCAAAATATCAATCACAAACCACTTGTTCCACCATATTTATTTCAGTAGGATCTCTCTGGAAATTAAAGTGATAAGCTAAAGACTGCCTGTTGACAGTCTAATTAAATAATTTCCCCAGTATGTTCAGCAGCACTGAGCAATGTGTGAAAGGGTACTGTTGATTTAAGTGAAAGGAGACGAGAAGCATCCCAGATTTGTGTTAACTCAACACCGATAGTGTTTACAAATGGTGATACCTGGTCCAGCATTAATCCATCCACACTGACAAATATGCACACACACCTGGGGTATAATGTAACGCAGACCCTCACACACCTTATGTTGCCTTTACTAATGGCAACAGTGTCCCAGTGAACCTCCCCCTATGCCGTAACATATGTACACACACTGTACATACGCGCACATACACAGACACAGACACACACATCTCAATCAGAGTTGCCAGATGAGTAGTGAATTAATTTGTGTGAGCCACTCCAACATTAGGAAGGTGTGTTGAAAGGTGTCTGCTCATGTTTCAAATTAAACGCGCTGCTGGTCAGCATTAGCACCTCGCCACCCGTCGGCAACTGAGACTTAGGGGGCTGGGGGGGAGGGGGTGGGAGGAAGGAGGGGAGCCCATCCGCCGTTCACACTGGAATAATTAGAACATGTCAGGAAGAATTAATTTCCTCATTTTTCAAAAGGATACACAGAAATTACCATGTTATTATATGACAGGGTCCCTGGGAGGATTGGATTAAATTTGATTTCTTGTGCAGCCCACACAACAAATTAAAGTCATAAATAAGATGGAAAGAAGCGGGGCACAGAGCATATGTTTATGGCAATGAGTGAAGCCAAGGGAGCAGAAACAACTATCTTCATTTCATTTTATTTAAATTGGGCCGACACTGTGTGTCTGAATGACAGCAGTTGCTAATGCATCGAGATTAGAGGCTTCTTGATAGTAACACACATATCCTAACACTAAAAAGCAATGTGACACAAAGTGTGTATGCTAGAAGATGAGCCTACAGATAAAGTTTTATTTTGGTCTTAGAAGGAACTCTGTGCTCAGGTATTTTACTTTCTTCACCAATTTCTTACTTGGTATGCTTCTTCTGAACACTTCAAAAAGAACTGAAAATAACTTGCCCTTTTTTGTCACAATTCATAACTTCCATTAATTCTTCACACTGATGTCAGTAGTATTTATGTACGTTTAAAGGTAGATGACCTGCGGCTGCTTGCAAGTGGACGGTCATTTTGCTGTCTCCCATTCATGAACAAAGTGCAGCAGTGGAACCAGCATGTTTCCTCTACTTTCTTTCAAGGCATGCCCTTGTAATATTAGTCATAAAAGTTCTTTTTAGATTCAGTGTACAGTCACTGATATAACGCCAAAAGTGACACAAGTTCTGGATTTTGATCGGCTGTTCGCATTCTTCTCAACGTCAGAAGCTGATGGAAGTCAATAGTGTTTCTAAATAGGGCAAATTGTGGATTTTGCCTTTCCAACGATAAAAGTTACATTTCCAGTAGAACAGATTGTCCTTCAAACTGACTGCTTTCTCAGAGTAGATTTAAAATACTAGAAATAAAATATGAAATCCTTAGTAAGACATGAATAAATCAAAACAAAAGAAGAGCCTTCGGTCAAACAAAAACAGCAGCACAGTGTTAGACACACGTCTGCTAGGTTACCGCTCAGATTACTATTGTTAGCTCACTATCACAATGTAATACAGCCTTGGCTGAGAAGAGTTTTTCAGCTCTAACAAAAACGGGCTGTCATTAGAGCCTAGTGCTCCCATGGGCCCCACAAAGTTTAAATAATTTGCGAATCAATTAACTGGCTACTCTCAACGCAACAGGGATTTCACACTCTGAGGTCGTGGTGCATTATCAGTTGGAGACGATTCATTGCTTTTTGGGGGAAAAGCTCATGGTTGAAATCATTAATTCATTTTACCAGACTTTTAGTTATGCATTCATTTCAACAGCTGGTGCAGCAAGAACATTAATGGCATGTACTGTGGCCACGGCTTCTGACAGGATTAGCTACTGGGTTAAACTGTTTCATAGTAAAAAAAAAAAAAATCTTTTAAAAGAGCATACCACAAGAGGTAAGACACATCAACAGCCCTTTTACTGCTGTAGTCTATTGAACTGTATCATAATGAAAACAAGAAAACATTGAGTTTGGCCCTTCTCATCTGACTAAAGGTAAAGCATATTTTATGATGAGCATTTTAAATGAGGTCATTCATGAGTAACACAGTTTAAGCCATTTATTTAATAGATGCAGATTTCGGGAATATAAATGAAGCTCATGCAGCTTTAACAGATTTTCACCAGGTAATAACATGGGAAACAAAATTAGTATTCCCAGTTTCACTATGTGAGCTTCTGAAGTAATTGAGGCTGATGAAATTGAAATCTTTGTTAGGCAGTCATCGTCAAGAGGTCTCTGTTCAGCATATCGACCACAATCATCAGAGGGTCAGTGGACTGAAGAGGTTAATTTGATAAATAATAGATGCAGAATAACCATTCAAAGGTTGTTCATTTCCATTTTATGAAGTGAAGAGCTGTTTATTCAATTTCTGACAAAATGACTCCCAGTATCCCTTCGGTGGAACCATCAATACTGGCCTGAAAAGCTGTGAGACTGTGCCTGTGGCTTATTAGATAAATGGCACATTAACAAAGAGTGTATCCGTTAAGAAGGTCCAACATACTCTCAGGTGTTTCCAAATGAGATTGCATGAGTCTAATTAAGCATGTTGTATAAGCAACACAAATTCAATTACTTCCTGTCGCATTTTGAGATTAATTAAACCTGCAGACCAAAGGATGCACATTCTTGATTGTATAAGGATCCAACTAAATTTGAGTAGGATGCAAATAAAGTCAGCCCACAACGACTTCATGTGGATCCTTCCTCTGTAACAAAAACTGACAGGTGACTAATAACACTTTAGTCTTGAGTCTTTATCATCCAAACTTAAGGAGTCAGTTTATTAACTACCGTACATGAATAGGAGCCTTTTTTCCTGCACCAGCAGCGAGCATTTGGCACCGATGGCAACAAGCACAAGAAGACCATTCATATTCTGTCTTTGCAAGTCTTTGCAGTTTTGTTTAGCATTTTCAAACAAGATTATATCTCGGGTCTATTTGGTTTGTCATTTGCAGTTAACAAGATTTGACAACTGAATAGACGTAGCCAGTGCTTAAAAACTGAAAACTACAGGCAATTTCTCTATTATTTTGAGTAAACTCTCATGAGTTTTATGAGAGAACTGATTTTTTTAAACAGAAATTGCTTCATTTTACATAAACCCAACTCTGTAAGCTTATAGAATAATAAAATAACTTCTGCTCAGAATTTAAATGTGATCTCTTTTTTAATAATCTTTTATCATTAAAAAAAATATTCTCAGTTTTGTATATCTTTCACATACTTTTGATAAGGGGTATTTTATGTTGCCTCTATTTTGATTTAATAAATCATGACTTGATGTCTTTTACTGCCACACTTTAGTCTACTTTGTTTGATGAATTATTTGTCATAATTATGCTTATAGAGTCTCATCTGACTGATTACTATGCATCTCCACTCAGCACCACCAACAGGCAGCTGCAGACTTAGGTCACCGGTAGTCAGGTGCATGTTCATCTGAGCAGAAGACATCGTGTGGTGTGAAATGGCATGATCAAACAAAGGTAAATGGCCATGAACTTTGAAATCAGAGAGACATTTCATAGCTATTATTGAAGAGCTTCCCAGTCACATTGATATGACTCCATGGTGTATCCAATGACATTTGGAAGAAGAGAATAATATCAAATAAGGTTTTCATCTTTGTTTGTTCAATATCCAAGTTTTTTTTTATTAGAAATCTGGAATGGCCTGAGGTTGTGTAAAGATTGCTAAAGTAATATTCATGCAGAGGATTTTAGTGTTCTCAACGCTGTTTTAAAGCAAGTATATTTCCATCATAAGCTGGTATATATCTTGTGTTGCAGCGATGTGAAACAGCAGTTGTGTGAAAATTCAAATAAATGTGATGTATAACTGTAGGAGCTGCTGCTTAGACTCAAATGAGAGCTGGATAGTGAAAAATATGCAGAAGATGCAGAGCTTTAAAAATGTATGTGGTTATTCAACTTATTTCACATATTGACTTATTTCACATGTTTTTAAAGTTTTAATGTCAACAATCAAAGGCTTCAGATGGTCCTTTAGTCATAAAAATAAATTTCCTGAATGCAGTAAACCCTGATTTGACCTGAAAGCAACTCTGATTCAAACACACAGACAAGCACACGCACACATATATACACAGAAAAAACTAAAAATGCCATGAATGTAGTGTCAGTGGTAACATGAAAAAGGAACTTAATCCCACACACTATCCCACTATCATAGAAAATTAAATGCAAAAAAACCAAGAGTCTGACATTCAGAAGGTCTGTCAGTAACTTTGCGTCTGTAATTGTGTAAGTGTGCATACATTGTGTGCCTACCCAATTGTCCACCTCATTTAATGCAGGTGTTCAGTGTGGGTGAATGACAGCAGGGTGCATGAGACACGTGGCAAGACAGAGACAGTTGAAGAGGCAAACTGATACTTACAAAAACTGAAAGACTCAATCCCCAGTTTCCAGCGATCACTGGTCGGTTGATTTTGAATTCATGTAAATAACCTGGAATGCAAGCACAAATAAGACAAAGAGGATTTTCACATGTGTTCTTGTAACCAACATCAATAGATTACATTTCCCACAAAAATACAGCATGTATGTGGTATTAATAATGAGTTTAAATGAGTTTCATTCGACCAAGAGTAGCAGTGAATATGAACAGTAAAATCTGCAAGGGTCTTATGTAAGTCTGTTTGCATACATCAGAGCAGAGAAAAGGAAGAGCCGAAAGAATTGGGATCGTATTGACTGTTGGCTGAGGGTCAGAGTCTCCACAGCTGAGCTAAAACAGCTTTGTTTGTGTCTGACGTCCAGTCCTTACAGCTGTCACCAACGGAAATTTGCTCAACACAATGTTTAAAATTTACTTCCCTGCTACTTCATTAATCGGCTTTCCTTTCTGCACATCTCACAAATAAACAGCTTTCATATAATCCAGTTGTTTCATTTATTTTTTGCTGTCTATCATTAAGCAATGCTTGCTAATTATTTATTTAGAGACCATGCTCTGTTTGTTTTAGCTTGTCTATTGAAGTGCTGTGGCTTAGGGGTCTTCCACAAAAAGCTTTATGAATTTTTCTGAGACAGTTTCAGGGCAGAACAAAAATAAATATATTTGCATAATCTGATCCATTGCCACTTTTCCGGCTCTGTCAAAACATGAGTACAAACTTAAATCTTTATGTTTATGTATCAAATCCAGGAACTGGTGAAAAAAATAATTTATATTTGATTACATTGTAGAATCAATTCATTATTCTTCAAGGTCAAAGGGAATGTTTTTGAGCCTTGCAGGATGATGTCAGTTTCATATATGTGTATTCATCCTCTATATGATCACATCACTTGGACCCAGTCAGCCATGAAGCACTGGAGTGTTTAACAAATTATTGTATATTGGGGCCCGATTGTCTGAAGTGTTCACCTGCAGAATGAATCTGAAGATACCTGACGTACATCCTTAAAAAAAGTAGATGATTGGAGACTGTCTCTTTCTAAAAACGTATTAAATTGGGAGAAACAGTGTTAACTTGAATTTTACTAAATTAGATTAGCTGGAAGCAGCCCCATCTGACTATAGCGTTTTGTTTTTTTTGTTGATTGATTCTGTTTGATGCCTTATATTAGTGACGTGAGATGAATATTTGATGAGTGTTTTGGAGGCTGTATGATACTGTCCCTTTTCCCTTATTTTTTACATAAGTATTCAAATGTTAAATGGAATTTCACACATATATACAGTACATGTAAATACAGTGGGGCAAAAAAGTATTTAGTCAGACACCAGAATCACGAGTTGTGTTCCTGGATTCTTTCCCCCCATTCTGTCTCTCATAGTTGAAGTGAACCTATGATGACAATTACAGGCCTCTCTCATCTTTTTAAGTGGGAGAACTTTCACAATTGATGGCTGACTAAATACTTTTTTGCCCCACTGTATATATATCAATCGTACATGTTCCCTAACTCAGAAATAATGACAATCGAGTGAAACAAATACACTTATAAGACCATATTGTATCGGAGGTGAAAAGCTCCAAGCTTGTTCATGCTCATTTTCTACCATTATCTTGTTTTTCACAATAAGCCAAGATCTCATTAACAGCTGATTTATACAATTAGTCTGCCTCAACACTGCCAATTAAACAAGGCCAAGGGTTTTTTAAGGTCATGCTTAACTGATCTGTCACTAATTTGCACTATGACACCCCGGTTTTCTATCGCCGGGGCCAATAAGCCACCAACAACAAGACTCAATAAATATACAGACTACCACTGCATTGTTGGCACAGCACAGCACAGTGTGCTACGTGGGAGGCTGGAGGGCTAACAGACTGAGATGGGTCTGAATGTGGCAGCCTTGAGGCTGGATGTGACAATCAGAGACGGCAGACCCAGGTGACCCCTGCTGAATAGAAAGCTGCTCCGCACGGCAGTGTATTGCTTCCACCACAAAAAGGAAATTTTCCTCCAAGAATCAGCCTTTACAGACTGAAGCAAGATATTTTCCACATTATAATTTTATAGCTCATTATATGAAGTTTCTTGTAACAGAAAAAAAAAATCTAGCCGGTGATTACAGGATTTCTTATTTATTTAGCCACAATTGGAAAGCATTTAAAAAAGGATCAGCATTACATTATTTACATGAGTAGTTCAATGTATACAGTCCTCCTGGTTCACAACACGATCTCACTGTTCTGAAATGTGCTCCAGTTGCAAACAGCCACTCCTGTATTCACACTTACACATGATTAACTTATATTAGTAGCTATTCAGTCTCCATCATCGGGGCCTGCCCGCTGGTTAAACCACATACAGTATAACATGGATGATAATTCAATAAACCACGTGCCGAAATAAATGAGAGCTCCTTTCACTGCAGAGTGTTATCATTAACATAGCTTTGAATCCATAATTTGATGTTAATTATGAACAATGAGGTAAATAAAGCGTGGGGAGATGTATTCTTTATTCCCTGCTTATTTAAGTTAATTATTTGTGTGAGTGGGGTAAAATAACAAAAGAATTTATAATTGCAAATAATGAGCAAAGCCAAATGACATTAGAAAGAAGCAAACAGAGGAGTCCCTGTGGTGTAATAAGAGTCTCTGTTAACTGGCCTACTGTAACAACACATAGGAGCACTGCCCCTCTCGTGAATCACATCTAACGGCAGGCAACATCAGACAGGCACCATCCATTCCCAATGAATTAATTATTACCCAAAATCAACAAATTACGGGACTCAGGACCAGTTTTAAGTTGTTATTGCTAAGGGGAGAGACTGAGAGAGATGTTAAGTCATTGCTCCCTTTGGCCAGGAGCAAACAGGCATGGGTGAAGTACAAAGACTATTTTTCTGTTGAAATAATCTCACGACACTGAAAATACTGGAGGTTTAGCTCTTAGGTACTAAAATCCAAAGAGACTGATGTAATTGACATCAAAGGGGCAGAAACAGAGAACTCACAGCCACCTGTGGCATTTCTGTCAAAGAGTGGCCTTTTCTCTCTTCTTTGGCTGCATCAATTCCACAATTGCTCATACAAATACAAATAGCCTACACCCAAAATAATATTTTTAAATGCAAAAAATTTAAAAATAAAAAAAATGCAACCATGTTCAAAGTGAAATGAAAACTTTTGCCTGAGGAAGTCCTGACAATTTTTACTGAACTAAAATTTGTGGTTAGAAAACATTTGATATATTTGATACAAATGTTTTTACTCTAGATACAACACTAGATTGCGATTGCACAGTTTACCAATCTTGCATCTCTAGTTTACGTGTCAGACATACTTCCTGGAAATCAAGCTCAAGCCTCCTGTACAGGACATGAAGGAAAGCGCTTTCATTACCGCAGCTCAGTGAAAGATTCCCTTCCGCATAAGTTGAACCTTCAAAATTCCCCCAAAAAATCAGTTTATGTACGGTGTGGTTACTTGATTTAATTTCCCCTTCCATAAAAGAGAGCTGTGTTTTTCAGCCATCATATGACAACGGCATCAGCATCAATAGAAACCATTACCATCACTACATGCAGGACAGATCACCGCCTGTTCTCAATAAATTCAGGTTTCACATTGTTTCAGCTAGTTGTGCTTTTAAGTTGTACCCTCAGATGCCTACATTCTGCCTTACATTTGCTGTATGGGAAGTAGGGATCTGTATGTTGATGTGCTGGCTCAGCTGCATTCGACGCATGTGTGTTGAAGTGTGTATGCAAATACACCATCAGGCCAAAACTTATACTTCAACTCCTGTTTGGAATTTATCCAGATCTGCAGCACGTTAGAAAAATAAATAAATATCTCCCCCAATCCTGCTTTCCAAATTCTAATTCCCCTCAGAGTCAAAACACACTGAAGTAGGAATTTTGCAGAGTTAGTTATTTGGACAATAGAGCTAATCTATGCCATCAGCAGGCTGCTCCGTACCTGGATGCAGTGTGGTTATCTCTGCAGAAGCAGCAGCCGTACAGTCAGTCAGGCTGGACTCTGCATGGGGGAGTTTGGGGCGCAACGAGGTGGAGTCACAACAGTGGTCTAATGGGAAATAGGGAAATCGGAGGAAAGGGTTTTGGAGTGAGGGGGAGGGAGAGGCGTGTAGAGGGTAAGAGGATGAAGTGCAGAACATTCTGGCACAGACGTCTTATTTTCTAACTGAACATGTGAGATTGTCTGTTAAATATCTACTTCCACAAAGTCAGTTCTTTCTAAAGTTGCATCATCTGTAAAATATGAAACGACAGCGTCCATGCAGTGAGTAACGACCACAGCCAGGAGCGAGAGGACATTACTCATCAGGAAGCAGCCTGAATTTGTGTAAACTGTGGAAAACAAAATGTGTTCATTCCCTGCTGGTTTGATAGGCAGAGCTATGGACAGGTAGGACGTCCAGCGGCGCGCTGTTAGCAAGACAAGCTGTATTTCAATAAGAGATCCACCGTATCATTGAGTTACTTGCTGTTGGAAATGTGGTCAGTCACATGCAAACAGCTGTTTCATGCTCCAGAGCACTGTTCCCTGTCACAACCTTACAAATCTTTCTCTTCTCCTCGTTTTATCTTTTCCCAGACTGCCTTTTTTTTCTGTCTCTGGCTGATCCTGCCCCTGACACCGAAATACATCAGACCAGACACTCACAAAATGTCTCACTGTGGTGTGTCAAGAATGGCTTTAGGAGTGTCACTCCAGTCACAATATCTTTGTTGAGAGTGAAACAGTGACTGGTATTTTGGCAAAGCTAGAGTGCGATTATGTCAGATACAGCCGGGAAAAAAGAGTAGCTCTTAAGAAGCAGCTATTCTACTGAGAGTTTGTTGCTGGCCTGATACAGATACAGTGCTCCGGCTGAACGAGGCTTTTATGTGCTGCTTGGCAAATACATTATCTGTCATTTCCTCTGCGTCATATAGCAGGAATAAAAGTCTATTTACTGAACAACTGGTTTGAGGCAGGGCGAAGGGACAGAAACGACCACCAACAGAATGCTTTCCTCCACGGTGGCCGACTTTCAGTCCCCCCAGTGCTCCAAGCAGGCAGTCCTACAACCTATCATCTCTCTTATATTTCCTCTTGCATATTCTTTACTCCAAAGACTGTGACAACAGAAAATTTGTCTTTGCAACCTAAGGATGCCTCTTTTCTTAACTTCCAAGATATATGCACGTATCTTCTTTTCCTTTTTCCTTTCTCCTCCCGTCTCTTTCTCATTTGGTGTGGGGCTTTGTGTTTGTGTGTGTGTTGGGGGCAGGGGTATAAAAAACACGTCTCTCCCGCTCTCCCAGGTAATGTGTTTATTTTCCTGGACCCATCTTCTATTTTACTGCGTGGTGGCGTTTCTCCCCTCTTATCGCCTGGCCCTCGTGGGGCACTTTAGCCCCTCAAATCCTGTTCACCACATACTGGTTTTAGAATCTGTGAAATGAGTGCTCGAGAAGCGTGGCCACAATGTCTGCCTGTGTTGCTACTGGACTCAAATGGACTTGGGGCTTTTTTGTCCAGGGAGATGCATAAATGGAAGTTTTTAACACCTCAAAGGAGGCTGGGCCTTTGTGGAGCCACACTAGAGAAGCCTGCCAGTCTCCTGAGGAGGCAGACACACTGAGTGCTGCAGGACAAAGAGCTGGAGGAGCAGAATCAGCAGGGGCATCACTCCGCTTTGGGCACCGCACACGCACACGCACGTACACACATATATACTCATACCCACGTATATATGCACTTACATACAGTGCACAGCACACGTACACACCAACAGCCTCGACAAAGGATGCACTGATGTGTTTCTAACTGGTTGTAAACACGGTCAAAAAAAACAGCCGTGTCAAATACAGTATATCATAACAGTTTTATTATATTTGAAATATGATAAATAACCCAACTAGAACTTCTATTCGCATATGCATTCCAACATTTTTACAGGTGAAAATTCAGGCAGTAAGTAATAAGAAGACATTCATACAAACAGTTCTTCCAGGAGTTCAAATCAACATACTGTAGATGGGCTCATACGTGACTGCACCACGCATTCAATAGAAATATCCAACCAGCACAGCACCATTTCCTTCTTATTGATTTCAGCTCCACTGTTTGAAAAATAATTTCCTCATTTTCATTCCAATTTTCCTTATTGAAATACTTTTTTTTTTCATCCCAAGAATACAGCAACAGCTGGCATTTACAATCAGTCTTTATGCTGTTTAGATCTCTACAATAAGCATTTAGATGCAAATATGTCTGCCTTGTACAAAGGACTTGCAACTTCTGTCAGAGGCAACATAATCAACCTGCAATTGTCTCCTGGCTCCGAGTGGTTTCCAGTGACAAGGCCTAAGCCGCAAGCATCTGTATTCAAATGATTCGCTATTTCAGGCACGGTTTAGCGTGGATATTTTCCAACGGTACCGCACCGAAAATCAATCACATGGTGAATTAAACCAGAAAGGAAACAACTGATCCATAAATGAGGAGGTTACAGCAAGGCATTGGAGTCCACAAATTATTCAGCATTTTCCTCGTTTTGAGGGAAAGCAGTGATGAACTGGTTTGATAGTTGGGTTTTTTTCCAGTGTAGACGGTAGTTCAATAACAGCACAGGCAGACAAGTCTTAGTATTGACATGTGGAAAATCTTGGCTAAGTCTATAATGGACTGCAATGTTAAGTTAAAGGGAGACCATCATCCAAGTTAGAAAAGTCACTATTCAGTTTTGTTCAGTGCGGTGTGACAGCACTCTTCACTGTACTTGATTGTGTACTGTTACAAATAAACCGTAAAAAGCAATTCAGCTTTTAGGCGTTCCCATTCAATGGATTACTAAACTGAATGAACTCCTGCCATAAAATGGATTAAACTTCATTTACGAGAGAAGGAAAAAAATTACTGAAAACTTGAGTAAGATTTAAGAGTTGTGTAAATAACAAACAAAGCCTGTAAGTGCATGTGGCCATGGTGTAAATCTGTGATGGGGACATATGCTTCGCTCTGGCTCCATTGCCCCAGTACAGCCATTTCAACAATTAACATTATAACCTTTTTTTTCTTTTTCTTCTTTAATTTACAGAGGTCATTTGTCTTTTTTTTTCTTTTCTTTTTTTTTAAGCCAAAGTTAATACTAACATTTTCAAATTTAAATGAGTCCATTTAGGAGGAGGGGAAATGATCAGTTTGAGACTATTTCTGCTTTCCTAATCTTCTAAAGTGGGAAATGATTTAAAAGGAGGGCACAAATCTCCAGTGACATCGCAGAAACTGTAAAGCCCTTTCCTCTCGCCCTCGTTGTCCATTCTCCCTTCCTCCTCTCATTCATGTCTCTCTCTGGTTCCCCTATTCTTTTCCTCTTAATTTACCTCTCCCCCCTGGTTGTCCTGTAGGGATGGAGGGGCCAGGAGTCAGGGACAAGGAGCTGAGGGCACAGCTCTACTTTGCTTGTCCCTCTGAAGGAAATAGATGTTGTGTTTGAGCCACTGATCACTGCTCTAATTGAGTTTAACACTCCTTTTCTGGATTAAAAAGGGCCTTTGAAATGAAAGGTCAAATTACCTCTACAGTCAGGCAATAAATAAGTCAAACAAGGTAAGAGCTTCTTGCCAGCATATGTTAGTGGCAAATTTCATTAATGGAAAAAAACAGGAAGCACTTCCATTCTATACTGTATTGGGAAAACAATGCATTGGGTGTCCTGGTTGTGCAGCAAAAAGATGAAAAAAACCTAAACTATAATTTATCAATTACTCTTTCAGAGTAGGCATCAACTTATTCCATTTGTGCATAATTCAATGGATTCTTCATTAATATTGTTTTTTTAAATGTCCACTCAACTTATGCACATAACCAAACACCAGGGAAAAACTCTACATGGTCATCGTTCTGGAGTGTTAGTTTTTGCACTTTATGTGCATGATTTTCCCATTATGTAAGATACCCTATAGGTCTATTGTTTATTGACTGGGCCACAATAAAAGGAAATGGGCATAAAGTATGGCTGCAGTCTGGTCTGGAAGCACAGAAGGTGGCCAGGCAAGGCACAGAACAAGAGAATGAGGGAGTGCTCTACACCCAGAAAGCTACAATGTGCCCTTTGTGACATAATGCACTCCGTACGGTAGATTGTGGAAAATACTTCAAAATTTACTGGTTTGCATATCCAGCAATAACAACTGACGTCACAAACAGTACCATATATTCCACGTTTCTGGACACATTTCACATTTAGCGGAGACGGAGGGGTAGGGGGGTAAGAAAAACATTGTCAAGCAGTTATTATATTCCCATCATGTCCTGGGAGCCCATTACAGCATGGCACAAGCAACGGTAAAACTGAGAAACTCAGCAAGCTGAGGCTGCAAGCACAGGACCGAGAAGCACTTAAGCTTGCAGTAAAATGCGACTACACACTGTTAAAGGCTGGTGAAAGATGTAGTTCAAAACTAACAATTTGCACCAACACATTACGTGTTTAAATTCTGGTTGTCATTAAGATCTCGTTTTTCTGCCCAAGTAGTTATGTCTAGCTATGTCTCATCTTTAACGTCGAGACAGGAAACCTCCAGGTGTCTGCTGAGCTCCTCACTAAAGAATAGTGAGAGGGAGGGGTATCAATGACATGATACAAACTTCAATATTGTGTTAACAGCACAACAGGTGGATCAAATGAAATATGTTTTCTTTTCACTTGCGAGCACATGTTTCTCATTATTTTGTACAAAAAAAAATGAAAAATGCTCCAAGCAAAAGTGCTGCTACTGCTCACCACAAAGTAGTTTTCTAGTATACATTACATATGAGTGAACAATACATGTTGAGGTACGCCGAATGTATGGGGAGGAATTAAAATGCTCAGAGTTAAAATCCCATTTAGAGTTATGAAGTAAGTGTAGCAAGGTGAGTATGATATCAGTTCTCCTTTTTCTTCACAACGTAAGCTTTTTTTTGTATGTAAAGCACCTCGAATCGCCTTCTTCCTGAAATGTGCTATACAAATAAGCTTGCCTTGCCTTGACTTGCCTGCCTTGCCTTGCCTTGCCTTGCCTTGCCTTGCTTTGCCTTGCCTTGCCTTGCCTTGCCTTGCCTTGCCTTGCCTTGCCTTGCCTTGCCTTGCCTTGCCTTGCCTGGCAGTTACATTGAACGGACCAATTAGTACTTCCCAAATTCTTCAGAAATGTTTGTTAATGTATTTAATCAATAAAACATAGTAACATAAATACATCTGCAGAAATATGTGACTTCCACCTGGTACCAAAAAAAACAAAACAAAAACACAATAAACCAGTCGTACAATATCATTGATGAAATTGCCAAAAAGAAAAAAAAATCCAAAGAACAGCCATAAAAAGATTGCATGATGTTTGAAGTGGAGATGTGGTTGTGTCGTGTATAATGTGTGCATGCATGTCACTGTGTGTCCCTGCTTGCGCTCCACAACAGCCCCCCATATGTGGTTTTGGTCAGTGTGACCCTACAGTAAAATGCTGAAATTGGAAAAAAAATTACCCTTCTTTCTCTTGAATAGTAGAGAGATAAGCAGCCTTTAGCAATGAAGCCAGTCGAGTTTAAGCTTATTATGAATACCTCTCAGAGCGCAGAGGCATGTACTGTAGAAATCAAAGGGAGTAATAGGCAGGTAAGCCAGTGTCATTTTAAGAAGGAAGTCAGTTGTGAAATTGTAAAATCGCAAGGCCCTGCTGACAATTTCCTGCCCTAAGAAAACTCCCATAAATGATTTCTAATAGCAGTGGCTATCATAGATCTGGAAAAGTTAGAGGTTTGTGAAGCAAAGAAAGAAAGAAAATCCCATGCTAATCTCTCCATTGATGGAGACTTAATAATAATAAGACCATTTATCTCTTTGATTAAACAGCACATACTCTGAAGTTCACAAGAATGTGGGATTCTTTGCGCGTGCTCTAAGCTTCCTAAAGTACACCAGGCTTTGCAGAACATTCCTCATGGTTTCAGGTTAAATTGGCTGTGAAAATCCACTCTTATATGCTGGACTGGAACCATAAAAAGGGCCACTTTCATTTATTTTTTTTCCAACGGCGTTTAAAATGCAAGAGCCGCTCATCACAATTTGTAGCGAGCACGTGTGTACTCACAGAGGAACATCAGACGTGAGTTTACAGTTCCTAGTTCAGCTGTGCATTTTGTGCCTAATATCTTAAGCTGTAAAGCTCCACTGCTGAGATCAGTTGTAAAGATGATATCATAACACGACTGATCCGAGCGGGCCTGGACTCTGTACCACTTGCATACTTTACAAAGATACGCAGTAAAATGTACACACACTCAACACACTCGTACTCAAAACACACAAAGGCTAATACGTACTGTGTTTTTCTGCTCTGAATATTCATCCGTGTTTCCACATCATCTGCAGGTCGCCTAATCACAGTTACTTCCCCTTTAATCACAGGGCTCTAATTAGGTCCTAATAAACCATTTTGCCATCCTCTTGGAGCGCTTCTGTGTCACTCACACATCAAACCATGAAATACTATATTAAGGGGCTGTCAACCTCAAAGGACAGCTCCTCCAGCGGCGGTGATACAAATACTGCAGGCACACCCTCTTAAACTAATTGAAATTATCGAAAGCTCAGCTTACATGTGACAACTTGGCTGTGTTTTAAACCACGGGCTGAAGTACAGCAGTCAAAGCATGACGGCTGTGCCAGTGCTGAGGCTCTGCTGGTTTCTCTGATGTTGGATAATTGTTTAAACCTGAGTGGCTATGGCACAGGGCCTCATGCTGCCTGTTCTGTAAAGAGAGACGGAGAAATGGTCTCTAGCACTTTTCTCCTGTTTCTTCTATTCTAATTTGGTCCAGCTTAGGCTTCAGGGAAAGCCTCAACGATCCACGTTCTTCTTGGAGAACCAGTGCTGGGGACGATGATCACTGACCACAAGTTGATAATGATGACTGTTTAATTAGAAGGCTTTCTTTGGCCTGGCCTTAACCCAAACTTCTCCACCCTGCAGATGGTAACCAATAAATTTAGCTTTGCTAAAGATGAGGAGGAACATTGTGCCTCCCCAAGTGCACCCTCAACCTCACCCCTAACCGAGAACACAAAGCCGTTCCCCTCAATGAAATGAAAACACAACCACAGCAATGCTGTGCAAGTAAAACTCGTGACGTCTATCTGGGACTTCTTTTAGGAAGCTCTTCTGTTTATAGATTTGTTTTTATAATACTTTTTTTTTTGTTTAGCACCTTGTTAAAGTTTGGGAAATATAGCTATCATGCTGAGTTCAATAATAAGGTTAGATCTATCCAACTTGAAAAGCTAATCACTTTTAAGCTGGGCTATGACCAGCCTCTTGGACACATTTTCATGCAAATAAGCCAATAATTTGTATAATGCTGCTAAGACACAAACAAACAGCACTAGAAATAAAAGTCATATTTAATGTGACAGGATTCTACAGAATCCACTGTAGAAGTCATCCACCCTGGCCTTCTTCATATGAAAAAGTTACCATTTTATTCATCTGAAAATAACATATTTGCATGCATGCAACAAATGTTTGAACAGCCTGCACAATTTTGGAAAAGCAAAGTCCTTTTTAGGAGGTTTGATTGGTGGAGGAGGAATGTGTATCTTCACCTTCGCATACACAAGACTTTGAGTCACGCTTGAGAAGTTTTTCTTTTTTTTCATCCACACACACTGTCATTGGTTGGCTTTAGGCACCAAACTAGTTTGTTAAAGCTAAAAAAAAAAAAATCATAGTATGACTTAAAGTTCAGGCGAGTGATACGTTCATTGAAAACACATTTTTATTTATTGAAGTGTAAAATAATAAGACTTTAATCTGGCAACTGGGCTGCTGAACAAGTTTTGACAGTGAACACAAACTGTAATTAGTTGCATATGATTGTAATACACAGGGAGGTTACAGAGCTCCAGCATAAGCCAAGGATGCACCCTTCACTAAATACTTTGTGCTCTTCGCTGCTTGTACCATGGCATCATCTCGTAGTCCTGATCATAACTTTGTAGATCTTACACACGATACCTTACTCATTCTGCTTAGTTGAAAAAAGTTTTTGCTGTTCCACGGAGAAGACAGCCCCCTCACATCTTTCTCTGTTCTCATCGACCTGTCAATAAATCCCCTTCAGACAAGCCCTCCTCCCAGATGTTTCTATACTCATAATGCCTGGCAGTCACCGCTCTGTGTTGTATGAGTGCATATTGTGTGTGGGCGGGTGGCGTGTGCCAGAGTGGCTATCCCCTCAGACTGTCAAAGAGGCTCATGGGAAATTTACAACATGTGCCAAACCACAGACTCTCTCTATCATTTCAGCAGATTTCTGTTTTTCAGCCCCATTCAAAAAAAAAAGAAAGAAAAAGAATTAACACAGGCGTTGCTTTCTTTGGATTTAATCTTCAAGCTCTGACTTGCTGAGCTCACTGTAGCTCAATTTGCTTATGAATGTGCAGCTGCACCAATCAGAGGTTATTTAAGTGTAATTCAACACAAGGTGAATCGTTTCTGAAGACTGTAACGGTTATTTTTGAAGTGTGAGTGTTATTTCATGGATGCTCAAAAAAAGCAAGCAGATGACTGGTAGTTCAGATTTGCTGAACGCTAACGTCTTCCAAAAATAGTTTCTATGTTCCAGTAAGTTTATGCTAAGGCCCCAACAGGTAGAGTGATGACTGAACTTGTCACAGTCATCGTTTCAAATGGCTGGAGCTTTGACACAACAGCTTTAAATCCTTAACCAACGGGAGCAATATCATTTTCAAGACACAAGATTTTCTCTTAAAAAAACAAACAAAAAAAACAATTGTTGGTCAGAACAAAAATCTAAAATCTTAAAATGCGAAATGAGTCGGAAGTAATTACTGAAAATCAGTGGGACAATAACGCAAACATAGTTAGGTGTTGAGAATCTGAGGTCTTTGTGTGTGTGTGTGTGTGTGTGTGTGTGTGTGTGTGTGTGTGTGTGTGTGTGTGTGTGTGTGTGTGCGTGCGTGTGTAAGGGTAACAAAGACAGAGAGAGAGCAATGGAAAGTAAGAACCATAAGAAAGCTTGTTTGGATGTTCAGAGCCATCTTCTAATAATAAAAAATCTAAAAAGTGTTTGAATAGGTCCAAGTGTAGAGTATAAAGACATGATTCAGAAAGGAAATGAAAGGCCAAGGCTTGAAGAAATTCGATATCTAACTTCATCAGCCGCAAGAACATTAACATATAATGTTCTTTGCCACGTTTGATTTATTTCAGCTATTGTACACTGGCATTCTCCACAGGAAAAGCTGTTGAAGCTGTTGATTTCTAGCCCAATACCTCCTTTCTTTTCCATGGCTTCTTTGCCTGGTTTAGATGTCATAGTAGCTGTTCCATGATGTAAGTGGGTGACCAGCATTTGTTTCCATCCAGTAGGGCTTACACACACTCGAGAGAGATTAAGATTGACGAGCAAAGACAAAGGAAAGTTCTGTTGAGGCCTGCCTTCAGAAATGTAATTAAATCAACAAGTGTCTTGGATCGTTTTTGAATTGATTTCAGTGTTTGTCGTTACAGTTACTATATATTCACACCTTTCAATCAAACTGGCCTAATATGTCAACCAGTTCCAAATGAAGATAAAACGGTCTCTTCACTTCACTGCTAAAGAAGACCACATATACCATCGCATCGTGCTTTCAAATCCCATTTCTAAAAGTAGTGCTTGCATGCGCAAATACTCTCTATACTAGCACATGTACAAATTTGCAAGCAGATATTATATTGTCGATGTGATCTGAAAACAATCTTGTGCCGACCAAAACAGTTCTCAGCGTTCTTAAAGCTGGACCATGCAGTAATGAAACCAGATTGTATGGCTCAATTGCAGCTACGATGGATATAATATTCTACCTCTCATGTCGGGTCAAGCTGGCACATGCCGAGCCTGCTTTTAATCTGCTGGCAGCTGGTTAGTGTCTAATTGTCGGGCTTCAATAGACCCCAGACATCTACGTAACTAGTGCTAAAAAAAACAGTTTGTTTCTAAAACTATGACTTACTTAAACAGATCTGAAACCTGAACCATTAAATTTTGTCTATATTATCTCAGAACTGAGACTCCCAAAGCCCAAAAGAATTGATACTGCACTAGTTATTCATGATGAATGAGACAGTCAAATGTGCTATGTATTCATGCACTTCGTGCCATAATTGCACTGCATCTGACTTATTAGAGACTAAGTTTTTTGTTTTTTGTTTTTTTCAGGGGGGTGGGCATTCTTTCATATTATATTAACACAGGGAGTCTCAGTGTCACAGCTGCCCATTTTGGCTCAAGTTATATGTTCATGGAATCCTTTAATGCTTCCTCCAAGGCTCTGGCTCACCCATGGGATGGCCTGATCCAAACACAATGGGAGGGATCACAAGAAAAAGGCTTGTTCTGAAGCTTTTGTATGTGCGCAGCGCAAAAGCCCACATTACACTAATCTCTTTTCCCTTGTTCACTCACAAGACACAATCTCGGGTCTTCAGAGTTTCTTCAATCCTAGCAGGACTTGACTCAGTCGGGAAAACAAAAAAAATCACAGCTTTTCCTATTTTTTTTTTTTTGTCCCAGCATTCTGCAGCAAGGTCACTGGCACCAAATTATTGGACCTTCATCTATCTGTGAAAATATTATTCATGCATATACAAATAAGCATATTCTGTCTGCGTGAGTAAAATGAAAAAGTTATTGTGACTCCAGTTGCTGAGAAATGTGTTAATACGCAAATATTAAAACTATTTATGCACAACTTTAAAACCATAGAAACAAAATGGTTGCCTTAAAAAAGAGAGAGAAGAAAAAAATATTTTTTTTAAGACTCACTCTACATCATGTACCCAAATATCAGTAAACGGAACATGAGTGTTTGCTTAAAATTCAGTTTCAACCACCTGCACCTTTTTCACACAAGCTGATAGTTCACAACACTAGTCTATGTGTGAGTGTGTGCACGAGAAAGCAAGCGAAAGAGAGAGAGAGAGAGCGCAAGTGAAGATGTAAGTGTGTGTGTGTGTGTGTGTGTGTGTGTGTGTGTGTGTGTGTGTGTGTGTGTGTGTGTGTGTGTGTGTGTGTGTGTGTGTGTGTGTGCGTGGACTCCAAAATCCACCACATTTTAATTACTGCCCGGCTGCACTGTGTGCCTCTTTGATATGGAAATGCAGGCAACGATCTTCACGCAGCCACTGTGCAAATCTTCATCTGATTCATAAAAAACAATGAGCCTCGCTAATTCCTCCACCTGATTACAGTCCCAGACCTGTGTCAGCGACATGTGGCCACCAACGCCCTTCCAATTAATTCTCCATATTAATGTGTGATTTTAAGGAGGAAAAAAAAAACAAGGGACTACTTACCAGAACCAAGACTGTTGCATTTTGAAGTCAAAGTTAATTATGTGCAACTATGCTATGGACTGAAAGAAAAACTCCAATTATTTTTAGAAAAACATATTCACTGGGAGAGTGAATGATACAGATCAAAATGAGCCACTTAGGTTACTTGTGCAATTATGCAGTTCCTGAGATGATGCACATATTTAGATTTATTTTTTTTTTATCTGTAATCCTTTAATGTCAGCAATACTGTTCACTTACAGCAGCCAGAGGAACATGGAGATCTAATGAAGCAAAAAATGAAGAAAAGAAAAGAAAAAGAAGAAAATGCTGCTGCTCTTGCTGATGCTCAGTAAGTGTTGGTGCATATACATTAAGTTGTGTTTACTTCTGAATTGTAAAAAAAAAAGAAGAATAAACACATGTGCTCAAATTGAATCTTGAACATTTAAGGGACCTGTGTTCAAGGAAGAGAAAAAATTAAAGAAAAAAGATTATGACAAATTTACAGCCTCTGGCAGGAGCTTAGTGTATCGCTGTGTCTTACGTCGAGCTGCCTTCGTTTGCATCGTCACAGCCCTCCGTGGGAGCAGTGACCCACTGTGTGTCCTCAGCGACTCAGCTGACCCTTGATTTTAACAGTTTCTCCCTCACAAAAAAAGACAGATTTGCTAACAGAGAAAAGCTATAATTTATTACTGACATTATTTAGTGATGTGTTACTAAGTGGTCAGAAACTTCTTGTTGAAGTTAACGCCCCACCCCCACAAACACATACACACACACACACACACACACACACACACACACACACACACACACACACACACACACACACACACACACACACACACACAAACACATACACACAATACACTATAGTATCACCTCTCAGTTTTGATCATTCTTGAAGCATTCTACAGCAAATTAGATAGCACTTAAAAAGACAGATGTCACAACATGTGCTGCCACATTCATTATCTGCTGCAGTCCGCCAACCTTCTGCTCTCTTCCTCTACCTTTACCAGGCACGCTGCTCTTTGACTCCTCTCATCTTGTTTATCACTAGGTTCCAGTCACTACCACCACAAAGGGAGGTAGACTGGTACATGTGTGCCCTTCAACACCCCCCCCCCTCCCACCACCCCACCACCCCACCACCCCCACCCCATACTCAGACTGTGTTCTCCCTGCACGCATCCCAAGATGTGCCCCGTCACCTGGAGGGCGACATAGCTGGCTTTCTGCAAACACTATATATATGGAAAGGTGAAACAGTGGGCAAGGTCTCAGTTATGCCGTCTAAATAACAGCATTTCTGGAAAGATAGGATGGCTTTTTTGGATTTGGATGTTTCAAATCAAATTTAACAGTAGTGCTTATCCATACCAGGAGTGGAGACACTCTTGCAAAATATGAGGGAGATGGAAAGTATCGCTCCCGTTTACACCTTGGCACGCAGAGTTCTCTTTCACACGTATACACACAAACACTAAAATGATAAACAAAGAAAAAGGTTTCTAAAATAATACAAATGTCAAAGCTGAGAAAGACTGCTGTGGCTTCATAATCACTGGAATAACAAGCTGTATCATTATTGTTTATAACCGATTTAACTTGAACTAACAACACATAACCATTACTGATCATTCGTCTTTATTCCTTTTCCCATGATTGAAATCAGCTTATCATGAGTGAACCATGCTTGTAATATCAAAATCAGTTTGGCCGGGAATAATCTGTGTAAACCTGTCAGCAGAAGAGCAAAGCCATTAAACGAAACCTACACACAGCAGCACTTTCACTTACATCACGCTGATCATTTTGGAGCATCTGAATGAAACACCTACTAATGCAGATAACTTGGTACTTCGTCACTGGAACTGTTAGCAGCAAATATTTGCTCTTAACTCAAAATTTAAAGCATAAATCATATATCAATGATCATATGCTCATGGAGTGGTGGGGGGGGGGTTACATCTCACAAAGCACAGTTCTCACTGAAATGCCTTCTCTCTCTCTCTCTTTCTCTCTCTCTCTCTCTCTCTCTCTCTCTCTCTCCTGCCTTTTCTTTGATCCCACTAATTGCTGGCACAAGCCTTTAAACAGATCCTACCTGCAGATGATGAGGCCGGTTAAGAGAGGGGCAATGAGCAAATTCAGTTTGTAGGATTTAGAGCTGACATGTTTCTCAGAAAGACTCGTGCACAGTTGTCTTCCATTCAATTATACAAATGTTGTTGTTTTTTTCCTTTTTAAAAAAAAAAACCTGGTGGCTGCTGCATTGGTGTAATAGTGGGGGGGGGGGGGGGGGGGGGGACCAATTCAGCTGTAAAGTAGCTCTCGCGATTCGTGATACATTTGACTTGAACAGAGTGCAGGATGTGTTTAGACAAGTGAGCCAGGTGGCTTACTGCCGTCATGCCAAAATGAAACTCCTAAAAAATCTTTGAACTTACTGGCAAATCAGCGTCAGCGACTCTATATCTTAAGTTGAGTCCAGGTGGGATATGCTGCTACATTTGCTCTGCCAAAAAAAAAAAACGCTCACCTCGAGATTCACCCGCAGAATAGTCCTTAAAAATAACAGAAAATGCGCATGGACGATCAGAATGGCAGGTGGAAAATATGGTTTTACTGCCTCACAGTTTGTATCAAAAAGTAACAAAGTGCCATTTTTCTTTAGTTTACTTCACTATTTAAGACGGCTGAAAATACAATGGACTGTATCAAAATTGGGCGGGTGTTCTCTTCATATTTACCATCATACCACTAAAATACACATTCTATTTTTAGTGTTTAATAGAAACCGGCGCTGAAATAAGACGTCGGTACTTCTCCTGTGCAAAAATTAGTGAGAGATTTTCTGACAACAGCTTGGTTGGCATCAAAGAGACTGAGGACTAAAGCTGCTTTTCACTCTTCCCTGTAGCTGTTCTGGTGAGCGACATGCTGAGCTGCACAAGCCGACAGAGACAAACCCTTCTAGAGACAGAGCCGAGTGTCCCTGTATAGCAATCAGGACAATGTGCTGAATGGGCAGTCTAATTATAAATGTGCCATTTAGACTCGCATTTGGTGTCCAGAATCGCTTTACCTTATGGGGAGACCTGTGTTAAGAGCCACAGTGGCGGTTCAAAACAAACTTTAACCCCTCACCGCAACGAAAACGCTTTTGGCCTCAAGGGCTTTAAGGGAAGAAAAAGCAAGAGATGAATAAGGTGATGACAAAACCATTAATTAACCAGAGGTGTGGAAAAAAACGCATGTGTTCAGTGTTTGATAAAAAAAAAAGAACTCATTCAGTTTTTTTAAGGAATTAAAGGCTACATATTTTCTTATTAATACAAGATGGTTGGTTTAGTGTTTTTTGTTTGTTTGTTTGTTTTTGTATGCATGCACGGAGTGTGTCTGACTTACAAAAAAAACATGTTCAAATGGGGGCCGCTGCCAATATCATTCTGTTTCAGTGGTATTTTATGTAATCCTCCACATATACAATACAATACAAAAGTTGAGATTTTAATTGTTTGTTTTTAGTTTAGCAACAAACGTATTTACTAAATGAAAAAAAAAAACATTTTAAAGAATAGTTTTTCTTCTTTCCAAACTGAGATAAATAGTAGTTAAAAATCTAGTCATATTTTGGCTCTGGAAATCTGAAAACAATTCTAGGTTCTATCTCTGCCCCTATTATTAATTACATGTGTTGAACAGAGGGGAAAATGAACTGTGAGAGAAACATAATAAGTAAAAGCGCACGCAGTTTAGTGAGGGGAAGTGGAGTCTGCGCTCCGGGAGCGCGGAGCTGCAACGCTTTCGGCTTAAATGGAAAAGTGTTCGAGTACATCTACTTTAAATGGACAAGCCTTGCTATTGTTGAATTTAATTTATGACTTATGCATTCTTAAGAGGTCAATTCCCCCGACCCCGTTAAAGTTGAGGAAGAGCGAATTCCCAAGCGCACGGCTTGAAGAAGGTCTGACTTTTACGTCTACAGAAAAATAAGAAAAAAAGCAAATATATTCAGTCGGGAGTTGCAGATTGAGGACAGTGAGTCATTAACTGTGTAAAGGTATCATACGAGAGCAGCAAAAGGCTTCAAATAAACTTGTCCCCCTCATACGCGGAGACAGGAATCCTACCAGGGGGCGCGTCATTGTCAATTAATGGTACCGCTTTGTGGACACAAGTGAAACTGCCACCGGCGGAATAAAGTTACGGGACATGTAAACAAAGAAGCTAAAACCGCTTCAGTCACAGAAAAATTAAAAGAGAATTAAGCATGAAAACTTAAGTGCGGTGGTCGGTGATATTCTTGTGGGAAGACCGCGCTCCGGACCGATTTAACGCAAACTGCGTCCGTGCGCTGCGGCTTCTCTCTGCTGAAATATATAAGGAAATAGTATTAAGATGATCTCAAACCTTCAAACGATCCCTCTGCTTGTTGCTGAGTTGAGTTGTTGTAATAATTGCATGTGTTGAAATACAGCGCAGATGTTTTTTGGATGAGTCCGAGTCCGTCCGAAGTCCGCGCGGAGCGCGCGCGTCTCGTCTCGCGTGCTCGGCTTGTTTTGGTGGAAGAAGCGACGCGTCGCACACTCACAACAATTAAAGTTTGACACTCAAGTCTCCTCGAAAATGTATCATCCCACGCGAGCTTGACCACTTTTTGTGGAAATTGTTTTCTATCTAGCGCGACGCTCGCGGGACAATTTCCCTGACAGCTCGCTCGACTTTAAGGAATCAGCGCTGAAACACAAGGTGAAGACATCAGGACAGGAGAAAAAAGTACAGCATATGGTTTACCTTGATGATGTGAGCAGTAGAGAAGACAAACGTGCGTCCTTTTCCCGTGCGTAAAACTCGACTATACTTTTCAGAAAAGAATCACTATCTGTTGAGCGAGAAGTTGAGTGCGCTCACGGGGCCATGCAGGAGGGAGGGGTGTGGGGGGTCCTGCAGACTAGCGAAGTTCACTTGTCCAAAACTACAAGTACCTTTTGTTTGTTCGCCTATCTGCTCTTTATCTCCCTCTCTCACACACTCAATACAAGAGAAGACTATCTGGCCAGAGCTGCTGTCAATCTCGGCAATCAATGCGCGCAGCCATGTCGCAAGTATTCAAAGCATTTCCCGTCGTGCAACATCAGAAAGTGAGTGGCCGGGGCATTGATCTGAGGAAGGCAAAGAGGCAGGACTCCCCCTCCTCCTCCTCCTCCTCCTCCTCCCCGTCCTCCTCCTCCTCCTCCCTTCTCCTCCTCCTCCTCCTCCCGGACAAGAGATGCGAGAGAGAGAGAGAGAGAG
The DNA here is from genome assembly GCF_033807715.1 of Cololabis saira. NCBI lineage: Eukaryota > Metazoa > Chordata > Actinopteri > Beloniformes > Belonidae > Cololabis > Cololabis saira. The sequence continues at coordinate 29,004,639 of NC_084588.1, read as the reverse complement.
AGAGAGAGAGAGAGAGAGAGAGAGAGAGAGAGAGAGAGAGAGAGAGAGAGAGAGAGAGAGAGAGAGAGAGAGATGTAAAATAAAAGTGAAGACAGGGTGGATGATTGTTTCTGTCCGCTTTTGGTGCGCTTAAAAAAGCAGAAAGAGCATCACATAAAGACGACACAGCAACTGCAAAGTTAAGGGGGGACTTTTTTTTTTTCCTCAAGAGATGTTGCGCTCTTCTCCTTCCTTTTTATTTATTTTTTTATGCTGCGAACTCGCTCATAAAGCCTCTCCAAATAGAGTGGACATATTTCAAAAATGATATTTTCTTTGTAGAGGGACGAGCATTCAGTGCATGAGATGATGCCAGCAAGGTGAGCCAAACGCTGCCAGAGTCTGAAGAGTTCACATTACACTTGTGTTAAACAACAGCATTTATTTACACAAATAGAATAAACCATTAAGAACACACTCTTTTAACTGCGTGCTCGGCAGTTAATAAAGCTGGGTTATAAATATAAATGCAAGCGCGATTGAGCGTCATCTATAAGTTTTTTTTTTCTTTTTACAATTTCCACATTTCACGGTGACTCAATTTCAGATTGTGAATTCCAGCTTTTGCTTAATTTTAAGATAATTGTTTTAACAGCCTTTCCTATAAATCCACCTATTCTTGACGTGAAAGCCGTATTTGCATGGCATAATTTTACCCAATTATATTTAAACGTCTTAAATTAAGATACTCCATCTTTCTTTATAAAGTAGCACATTTCAGAATTATACAGATAATGCTCAGACCAATTTTAACTATTTAAATTATACCCAATATGTATTAAATAATGTATCCACTATAAGCCAAAAAACTGTAACTTTCATAGACATTTTTATTTTATTTTCTAGTTAGTGTGAAAGTTCAATAATAAAGATGCTACGTCCATGCATATTCCTTTAATATAGCGCACAATTATTTCATGCGTTCAAATAAATCTTGAGTTTTAAAACAGTTAAAGCTATGTGACATCTGGTATTAGAGCAAAAGTCCAGCGGCTGACACAGGCTCCCTACAGGTTGCGATCACTTGCCATAAGAGAAGCTTTCACAAAGCGGCATTTATCTACCTTGAATGGACATATGTTTTAGATTATCAGCTGCGCTCTAGGAGAAGGAGGAAGAAGACGAGGAGGCCAGCATATGTCAAACTAAAGAAAATTCAGCAGAGCGCACGCATTTCAGAAAACAGCCCAAAAAGAGAGAAAGAAAAAAAAAGAATGAGTGGATTGACACAACAGTTGTAGTATTAATCAAATGCAGCATTTTGTGACAAGCAGAAAATGGACATGAAATCCGTTAATCAGCATGGCATGAGCAGTGCATACAAGAATTTGGAAAGTTACTTACAAGGAGAGGAGACAGCAGGAGGAAATTGTGATTGTTAACGGCAGAGTGTCACAGCTGAAAGAGGGAGGAGAAGCACAGAAAGAGCGACAGACAGAGGGAGAGAGTGACAGAGAGTACCAGAGAAGGCAGAGAGAGGAAGAGAATACACAAGTCGACCAAAACATCGCATCAGCTCAGATTCCGGTGCGCCTAACTTTGGCTTTTTTCTGCGTCAGTCCAAAAACACAGACAACGCTGTGGTTTTCTGCTGCGCGTCTGCGCAATTAAATTGAATTAAACATTTATTCCTTTTTTATGAAAGTCTCACTTTATCTTTCCAAAGTCATGTGAGATCTGAGAGTGCATATTTTTTTAATGACATACATTTGAAAAGAAGAAATGAAGAAAGAAAGCTTACCTCTGGAAACTTTTTCTCCACTTCTGCAGACACTGAACTTGAGGCCAACAGAGATTCAGGCGAATTGTGATAATCTGACGCACATCCCCTCCAACGCGTGGAAACTCAGTGCAACACTGTCAAAATATAAATAATCCTATAACAATATGACACAACGTTTTTCAGATTCATGCATGATGATTCCTATGTGGTCTCTGCTGTGAGTGTAGCGGCTTAAAAGAGCGGGGTTTTCTTTCAGCGCTCACCCTGAAAGGCGTCTTGGACGTGCCTCATGCGCCACCTTTTGGACAGCAATGGAAGCACCTGCAAGGTGTCCATCTTGCAAAAATCAGACTTGACATTAGAGAAAATCAGAGCATGTATAGGCCACAATCTTATACTTTTAAGACGACGTTATAGTCCTTTGAATTATGCTTTATCCAGTTTCTCTGTTTTTCAGGATATCCACATCTCAGTTTAAAGGCCCTAAAATCCCTTAGATTACATTGTTGTTACTTCTAAAACGACAATCTTATCTGACCTGATCTGAGTTGGGAAAAAAAATGCAAATATGCATGCTTGTTTAATTATTTACTTCCAAATTTTAATCTGAAAATATGATGACAGAAGATTGTGCAGCTGAGGAGGTGCCACATAGTTCTCAAAACAGAAATAAAGGCCACTATTTTTACAGAAGTGTGACTGTAATGGCTTCCTTTTTTCTAGTTCAGATGAAGCCTGCAAGAAGAGCAAAAGACAGTCCAACTTGTTGGGGGGTAAGGCAGACACATTTGCATACCCTGTGAGTCTTTGATGCATCTTCAGATTCAAGTCTAGCCCATAAATATTTGAAAAGGAGAGTGCATGAAAATCAACATTTTTGTTACATTAAATTAACATGTGTTCTTCTCCTGTTCTGCATGGTTAATTAGAGAACACCGTTCAGTCAGTGAGTGAGGATGAAAGGGGATGCTTTGATTACTGTGCAGACAGCAGGCTTTTTTAGGTGGCCCGCTGATTCATGCTTAGGAATACAGTGATTAGTGCTCACTATCAAAATTAAAAAGAAAAAGAAAAATGCAGATTAAAAAAAAGTTTTATTATAAACTATTCTCTATAATAAAGGAGTAAAAAAATTATGTGTATCTTTATGGGATAAAACTTTGTTTTAATCCATATTTTTACCATTTCCAGGCAGTGTATACACAGTTATTAATTATTGAATACACTGATGCAGTCTTCTGCAGATGAAGCAATTTCTAAGCATGTCATGATATTTAATTTAATGGACCAATCAGAACTTCTGTACAAACAGGTAATAGGTGGTTGTAAACACAAGGTGTAGTTGTAGAAACATATTCAGTATTTCTATAAGCACTGGAGTTCAGGAAGTTAGATATAATACTACAATATAATCATTTCACCTTTATATCTATCTATCTATCTATCTATCTTTATATCTCAATCCGGCACATGCCGCTGTCAGTGATGAAATCAAAAATTAGGAATAATCACTTAGTTCATATAATTTCTGTGTTGTATTTGAAATCCACTCTGAGATAAAAAAAAAAAAAAGTGCATCACGTAAGATGTTTAGGAACTTCTTTGACATCTGAGAACAACCTGACCTGTCAGCAGTGACGCGACTACGACCATGAACTCCCTTATTGACAAGAGTTTGTAAAAATCCGAGATCCACAACACCAGCAGAAGTCACTGAATGCCAGATTACGCAATTAACTTCTGTAGTATTTGCATTCATGCAAATAATCTCCCTCCCAACTGGAATTGCAATACTCTGTTCTCATTAGTTGACCCAAATCTCTTAGTTGTAACTCTGGATTTCATCAAAGTTTAGTCAGGATCTAATATTTCCTTTCAAGTTAACAGCAAACCACTGGTTAATCATGTTGAAATAAGTAGTGCAAAATGCCAGTTTTAATTATATAGTTATAAAGGACATCATCACCCAGCCTGTGCCAACAATAATATATATTTACACATATAGACAAATGTGAAATCATGAATATTGACCTGTGACATATTGTAATGCATTTCTGAACACATTACCCACTCTCTGTTATTTCTGGTGAGATCAGGAGGCTGGATAAAGAAATATCTTTTTTGGTTTACAATCTAAGAGACGATGAGGATAAAGGACCGGCAAATTACGAGTGGGAATTCTTCTTCTGCAACAAATCTCAAGTTTTTATGGGAAACAGCAAAACATGTTTACAAGTTGACACATAGTTTTCCTCCAGAAGAATTTATGTGCATTTGTGACTTGCTAATGCATATAAAAGGTATTAACACCTCACTATCACATTAGACCACATTGGATCCTTTAGATCTGAAAATACAAGAGGCAGTGTCGTTTCATTGCAGATCGGAGTGAATTTCTCTTGCTGTGGTTTAGTGTGCATGTGTGTGTGGAGCTGCTAGATTAAAGAGAGGGCCCAGGGGCATTTGGTTCATTTGCAAAGCAATTGCTTTTATGTACAAAAAGCTCAATTCACTGTAGGTATTGTAAAAGCCCTCCGTTTAAGGAACATGAGATGAATTCATTGTTTTAAGTAACAGAACCTTCTCAACACACACTTAATCATTTATGTCAGAGGTGTTCCCTCACTATTTAATATTTTAATCTAGTAAACAGATTATTCAGTGTCTAATACAGTATGTAGTAATTGCATGAAACCCCATCTGTGATAATTAACAAAGACACTTTCTAATAAAAGATATTATTTTCACTTCGGCTTGCAGCCAGGTCAATGTGTTGCAGCACGACTGTAATTCAGCCACCCCTCTATTCTTTTTATAGCATACACACATGATGGGGAGAATATTCAGTGATTCCTCACTCCTAAATAATTCAGCAAATTCCATTTCTTACATATTAAAAAATGTACCATATGTGGAACTTGAAAACGATAAAACAGCATAAAATACTATTTTGAAATCAAAGCACCTTTTGCATCAGCTTTCTTGGTTTTGTATTTGCACAGTTGGACTACAATCTGAGATCTCCCCAATGTTTCCACTGAACCATGTTTCCACTGAAGTTTGATCCTCAGACGTCCACTGCAAGTAACAATAATTTTTATGTGAATGAAATAGGTATCAGTGGGAATTGCTGTCGGATTTCTCGGCTTTATCCTCCCATGACAGGGAAACTTACAATTTAACAAATGTATTGTGCAGCGTACTGAACTCCGTCGACCTGGGGATAAAGTCAGACTCCTCACTTACTGTGACAGAAGTGAGAATAAAAAAACAGAAAGAAAAACAGAAAGTTTTCATAAAATCATCATCACTTTGAGCTTACTACACTACAAACACTGACACAAGACTCTTTTATTTTCTTATTTGAAATGAGACATTTTATTTACATGTACTGCTACTTATCATCTTTTATTTACACATGCTAAAACTGCTCTCAAACAAACATCCCTGTCAGGATACTGAGCAGCAGCCTCTCCTCTGAAAAACCATTTCTGAAGCCAGAAAGTATTTAGTAAAGGATTAATGCGGGAGGCCTTGATTGCGTTTAACAGAACAGGACCCAATTAGCATAATAGACCCTCTTTCATTCTCTTTGAAGTCCAGAGCATAGAATAACAAATGTATATGAACCACCAGCCAAACGTCAATACATGGAAATGCCACAATCCTCAGTGGAGGGTCTTGGGTGAATTTTTTTGCAGGAGGAGGGAAAAACATCCCAGTTTATTGCAAAATAAGCATTACAGAGGATGCGATTGGTCTTCTAGCCACCAGGGCCGGCCGGCTCCGTGGGGCCCCGATCCTGGAGAAGAGATGGAAGCAGAGAGGATGCGGCTGCTGAGGGAGGAGCATCCTTTCTCTCAGGTGTTTACCAAGCGCACTACGATGCGGATGAGTGAAAGTAATTACTCACCAGTTAAGGATAAAGACGTCACATGGGAGGGCAGAATCCCAACACAAAGGCTCAGTGAGCAAAGGAGGGCAGGGGCAGGATATTTCTTGAAGCTTTGCATCATATTGTACCAGTAAAAGTAGCAGGTTGATTCATTTTAAATATGACACCATAGATATTTGTTCTGAATGCTTCAGCATTTGGTAATAATAGCACAGTTGCACTTTCTTTTTAAAAGTATTTTCTTTATATCATTTTCCGTTTGAACCTGAAGTTCAATACATGTATTTCTCAGAGGTTTCTTTTACAATTGCAATGGAGACATAGTTCATGATTTAAAGATATAAATTCTGTACTTCAGAATCCAGAGTTATTAGCATCCACCTTCTTGGTTGAAAATACACGGAATTAAAAATGCCCTTTTGAGATGGAGAAAGCTTTGAACTTAAGAAACATTTCAAGAAGCCTCTCCCTTTTTTTCTTTTCTTTTTTGTATTGAAAGTTCACCTCTTTTGAGGATGGCACAGTTTGGTTCCCTTTTCAAATAATGGAAAGAAGTTTAATAGGTTAAGGCAATCAATGCGAAAGTTCAAAGAGAATCTTGGAGCTATGAAGAGTGTAGTTAGTACTTTTCTTTTGTGCATGATTTGAATAAAGATACATCTAATAAACAACATTAATGAAAAATAATAAGGAACAAGGGCTCATTAAAAACTGATAATCAACATAAGTTATAAATCTTGAATGTCAGCAGGAACAATGAAAATCAGTGACTGTCGTTAAACTCATATTGTTAAAACTTTTTTATTGCTGACTAGTTTACTTTGGATGGCTCAAGTTGATTGACTTGAAATAACAGCTTCAGTGTTAGATTAAAAAAAATAAAAAAAATAACAAAAGTGACTTGTGTTTGGTTGTAAACAGGCTGTAAAACCGTAGTGCTTGTTTACTTGTGTTCACTTTTCATTAAATATTTTACACATCTGTATGTGATGCACAAGTATACAGCAAATGTTCAACAAGTGAACTTGAGGAGCCAGGGACTGAATCAATGACCTCGATAACCCCAAGTATGGATAAATGATTGTACTGAGGGATGGAATGAAATCAGAAACACTGACAGGCTGGTTGTGACTCTTGTCCGGATTGTCTCAAAAAGAGCTCCATCAATGCCTGTTAAAGAGAAAGTGAGTTTTGTTTTGAAGGTTACACTTTTATTTTTTAAATTGGGTATTTGTATTTTTACATTGATTTAAAAAAAAAAAGTATAATTATGTGTTGTTTCACTACAAACAACACATCGGATGTCATCTGCAATTCAGTGGAAAAGAATGTGGATCTGTTGGTATTAGTACTTACGATTGGCTGAAATACAGAAATATAAAGGCATATAAGCCAAGGCCAATATCGAGCATCTTTAAAAACAGCCCTGGGATGTTTGCCCCCATAATAAACCAAACATTTCGGCAACAATGGGTCAAATCTAACAGGCCATGACAAAACAGCTCGTCCCAAGTGTAGTGATGACAACCACATAACTGTCTAAGACCAGGTATGTATCAGGTATTTTATCAGAACTAAGCAGTTCATGTGTGGTCCATATTTAGGCATATGTGACCCACGTGTGCCTAAATGTACCAAGTCTGAGCTCAATGTAACCAAAATCCTGAATGGAGCAGTCGTTAGTTGGTAAAATGTGGACAGAACAAAAAAAAAAAGTGTGTAGAAACTTAGCCCCGCCAGTTCAGCCCCAGAAACGCACTGAGATGGTGGTGTCACAAATGTTGCCACAATTATTGAATTTCCTTTGGCATATTGTAATTTTTTACTGTATTTAACTGATTCAATCAAATTTGAAACATGTAATAAATACATCTATGATGAAGCAGATACTGAGTTAATATCTTTAATGTTCACAAGTTTATAAATTTCATCTGTCCAACCTTCCAAAGTCACAGAAAAAATATCTCAGAGGTTTTTTCATCCTGTTGTCAGCAAAAATATAATTCATCTTGGCAAGCCTAAGGAAGGGTGGCAGTGCTACAGGTAAAGTACATACATGACATTTCGGTTGGTTTGGTGTAAGAATATTATTGATAAAAAATAATATGTTCATGATGCATTCACTAACTCTTGCTCATAATATTCTTTACTTGAAGAAAAGAAAAATCTACTTTACCTCCTACTTCAAGAAAAAGCAATCATCATAACATGAAAATATCATACAGTGTACAAAAGTGCAGTAACGTGGAGAAAATAATCTTTATTATCATGACATTTGTTAGACACTTCCAAGTTGATACTGTAATTACAACAACTCCCACAGTGTCAGTTTTTATCAGGAAAGAAAAACACTTCCAGCACTGAGAAACTCAGTTTCAAATTGCCCAGTGAGCCTCAAGTTAAATGTTCGCTACCTGTTATTTATTGCTGCATATAAAAAAGTCCAGATCAAACAAACTGTTTTCTTGCAGAATCCAGTAGTCTGTTGTCATAGTGGAGTAGCACCTCAGTGTCCAGAAATAGCTTGAGCTATGAAGGTAATGGGAAAGACAAACACATTAAGTTAAAAAAAAGACAGCTAAATTCATTAAAACAAGATTATGCTTCATTTTGTTTTGTTTTTGTCAAGGTTCCTTCATGTTTAATTTGCTAAACAGTCATTGTGTAACATGGTGACATCATATGTACCCAGAATGATGGAATTGGGTGTCATTCCCATCGTTACTAAAGGACAAAAGACTAAACTTGTAGAGAAACTGCAACAGGTGTCCAGTGCTCATGCACACCTGTTTCTTTCTCCAGAGAATTGTGAGGAAAAAAAAAGAAGGAAAAACTAAACTACCACACACAGAACAATGCACAATGAGAAGCGTGCAGCTGCAGACGTTCTCAAGGATTTAGGATTCCTTACACGAGTATGTAATAGTTCCCACTATGGCTGGGTAAAAGTGACTTATTTCATTCTCGTGCTCAGTAGCTCTGCATTGTTAAAAAGTCAATCGTGCAACTACATGAATATTTATTTAGTATGTGTATTCATTCATTATCTGATTTATTCATGTGTCCCCATGTGAAGCCTTTTAAAAGCTACCCAGGGGTTGATTTCATATCTATTCCCAAGCCTGAATCAGTAAAAAGTTGGGATGATATGGAAAATGCAGGTTAAAAAAAAAAACAACCTAGTGATTTTTAAATGTATAATTTAAAACATGTATGTCCTTACCTTTAGTTTGAAATTTATTTCAAACAGCATGATATTTCATGTTTTTTTTGTTTCGTGTGTTTATAATCCTGGCTTTTCTCATTTTAGGTCTGCAACAACACCCCCCCCCCCCCCAAAAAAAAATACAAGCTTTTACTGCTTTCTAACACCACCCTTCCTACTTTCTGGTATTGAGGACATCAAGTGATGAAACACTTGGGGTGTTTCCTGTTCCTTCAGCAGACACATCTATGGAAGAGAACAGGATCTCATCGTTGCATTTGTCACTTAAAAATCGTCCAAACGTTCTCTGTTGAGGACCGGTCAGGACTGCAGGATGGGGCAGTCCAAAACCTGTACCCTTTTTTTCTCCTGGCATGCCTTTGTAATCTAACATTGTTTGGTTGAAAAATACATTCATGTCCCCGAAAAAAATCACCATATGTTGTTCTAAAATGTGATCGTCCTTTTCTGCAATAATGTTGCCATAACAAAAGGGCACTGATACAACTCCATCATAGATGCTGGGGTTGGCCGGCAGAGCAAACAGCACCTGGGGTGGTGATTTATTTGACCAAAGTACATGTATCTACTTTGTGATGCTCCATCCCAGATGCCTCAATGCCACTTCTGGTCAAAGTTATGGCTTCTTCTTGCACCGTAAAAGTTTCTGTTTACTTGTATTGTAGTATTTGACAAATTATTTCCCAGAATATTTTCATACACATTTGGATCTAATGTATACATGAATGACTGTATGAGAGATTGAAGGTCACAGATGTTATGCTTGGGCTTGCACTTTTTCCATTTATACACTGGAGGTCTTCCAGATTCTTTAAATCTTTGAATATTATGCACTAGAGAAGTTGAATTACAGTATGCAAATAATTTCCAACCTTTCTGTAGAACTTTCCAGCAGGTAAAATTATTGTTCCATATATATTGTTATAAGTGATAGATTTAGTTAAGATTGTATTCTTGAGTAATAGGATTATTTTCTTAATTATTGGTCTTTTATCAGTCTTTTTACTTTAAGATTTGTTAAAATTTTTATTACGTCTGATTTCCAGAATGTGTAAGGAGAGAAAGCACAGGTATATTAGAGATGTAACTTTAGTTTCGTTTTCATTCTACCGATCGTCAGGACTGGTACGCCTTGTCGGTGAGTGACTGTAAATTAGCATTGCTAGTATTGTAAAACAAGCATTAATATCACATGAATAAGTGTATAATTTCAGTTGGTAATTCCGGTTTTTGTATTTGTGTTTCATCGCAGGTTTACAACCTAACACTCAGAGTCACAGTAGGCTAGTGCAGCTGCAGCAGGCAGACTAACTAGTGCGTGAATGTTTATTGTGTGTGTGTGTGGAAAATAAACTTCATAAAGTGACACGAGTTGTATCCACCGTACCTTTCCTGATAACCCTTCCAGTGGGGAGTTTGTTAAGCCATAGTAGGTAGCTTAGTAAAAAACTGGACACGTTCCTTGTGAGACTGTTTGCACACATATCAATGATTTTTCTTATGCTTATCAACCTTTCATGGATACTGCTTTTGTTATTAAAATCCTCTGCTGACAACACCTGTTTGAAATAGTAATAATTATTATTTTTTTCTTTTGACTGCTCACTAGCACTAAAATGCCCCTATATGAACTTTTATTTTGGAAAGAGATACAGGCACCTTGGGTTCAAACTGATGGCAACAATATTTTTTTCTCTTATTTCTGATTTGGGGTACTATTAAAGAGCTAATGGTCAAATAAATACTGTAAACAACTTAAGTGTTCAAGTATTTTCCTGTAAGAAATGGTTGATGGATTTTTTCTTCTCTAAATGAATCCACCAAATGAGACAAGAAGACTCATAGTGTAACAGTGATATGTGGAGTTTTTCTTTCTTATTGCTGCCAGGCTACAGATGGGGAGCTAATTGGTGCTGAGGAATGCAGCTGTGCTGAATACTGAACTGTCAAGGTGTTAAATAAGAGGGTGCTTTTTTTTTTTCTTCGCTTTTTTGTAATTACACAGAATGATACAAACAGTTGTGTTCTTTGGAGACCTTTCTTCTCTCAAACGACCATAAATATTTTGGCAGTAGTACAAAAAAAAAAAAGAAAGAGCAGAGAAAGGAACAATTTGCACAGTGTTATCGCAGAGGGGTGGGCAGACTGCCGGCAGCTGTTTGCTTTGGTTGTGACGGTAACAGAGAGGCAGGCCTTGTTTCTAACCTAGATGTGTTGATGTGCTTCCTCCAATCCCAACAGAAGTGGCAACCTCGCGGCGTAACTTCCCGTTTCAGACAGGCCTCCAAAACATTAGTGCCAGAAAACATGAAACTAGGTCTTACTTTATTTTTTGGGATTAGACAAATGTGTAGTGAATTCCGTTGTTTAGAGGGGAGGGAGGCGCCACAGATACAGCAGGAAGAGGCGGAGGTGGAGGAGGGGGTGGGGGAGGAGGGGGAGGCAAGTTAACCTGCGGTGGAACTACGAGAAAGGGGACAAAAGGAAAAGAGAGACAGAGCGAGAGAAAGAGAGTGGGAGAACAACAGAGGCTGTTAGTTATTTGTGTTAGTCAACAAACTGAAGGCTAAAGCTGGTTAAAGGTTATCTGACAGGAAAAACTATGGAAGTGTTTCATCCCTTATAACAACATGCTTTCAATGCTCCATATAACAAAGTTCCTGGAAACACAGACCTTGTATGTTTTTTTTTTAAGTGGACTTTTGGAAGTAGTTTCCGTAGTTCTGCTGTTAATTGGACGATATGTGAATAAAACACAAAATACCTGTTTGATCACAAACCTGTAAATCCAACGTTGCAATGAACCAGTTTAAACTAGAGCGTATTGGTTAATCGATAAGTTGATCAGAAACATGCAATCATGTGATTCATAGTTTTCCTAATTTCTCCTCTTTAAACCTTAATGCATTAATGAAAACAATTACTGATGGTACATTAATGGTGTATTAAGACAAATCTCAGTGTTTTTTCCTTCATTTGGCATTTCAGTGTTCCATTTATTGTCCAATTAAAAAAATATGGAAATTTAGAAAACAAAATAATGCATCTAAATTATAGAATGGATGGAAAAAACAAAGGTTGAAACAATTGAGTTAAAGTCAAAAGATTGGCTCACAATTCTGTCCTCAACAAACTTTCATTAAAAAAAAACACAACACTTTTGTTGATAAGATGTCAAGAATGAAGCAGAATGACTGATTTTTATACAGTTAAACTTGCAAAAGTGTGGTATTTTAATTGAAAGTAACTGATGACTTTAATGAAATAAAAAAATATAAAGGAACATAATGGAAGCAGCAGTGGTTTAAAATGTGTTCCAATACAATACGCAAACATAAAAAAATTATTATTATTTTTTTTTTAAATCGGGCAATATATATTAACGTGTTCGTTTTAAAGACACGGCGAAGAAAAATTACATCCTCAGGGTGACAGATATCAGGACATTTGTGAATATTAATCAAAATCTCATAGGTCAGGGCTTATTTGATTTTGTTTAACCCTTGCAAGGCGCTAATGTTCGGGTCGCAATGAGCCAAGCCATACTGAAGGCCCTCAGTTCCCTCAGAGGGCTTGCCTAACCATTAGCACCATGCAAGGGTTAATCGCCGAAGCAATGGATCAACTTTAACGTAAAAACTAAATTTAATAAACCACTGACTAGTATGCTTTCCAAGGACAAAATGAACAGTAATAACTTTTCAGTAATTATTAAAAGTTTATCTCAACACCAAAACATCTGTTTTAAACCAAAAATGTAACAATCAAAAACACGTTTGCAGTTCATGCCTTATATAATTGCTGTGATGAAGATCCCTGCTTTTAAGCCAAGAGTACCCGAGCCTCTCATGCATAATACTGTGAAAAAGACTCTTCTTTTAATTTGCGGGTTTGAAAGTGCACCAATATACCTCACTTCAACACCAAAGGGAGAGAAAGTCATTGATTCAGTCTGCACTGACAAGATGCCACCAGTTATATTCACTGGCATTTCTCTATGCTGAAAATAATGTTATAATTGTTGACTTTGCTTCACTGAGCACATTAAGCCTCCACACATGCTGACAGCTGTAGTGTTGGAGCGCATGATGGATATGTGTGTGCGCTTGTGTGCGTGTGTGTGTGTGTGTGTGCATGTGTGTGTGAGACTGCGAGCAAAGGAGAAAGACTGACAATCTGCAGCAGCTAGAGTGAGAATTAACTCGCCTGTCTGCTGTAGAGTATTAAAGAGATGAGATGCGAGCGCAGTGTCTTTTATGCAGGTTCAGAGCTATGTTCAAAGCAGCAGCTATGGCATGCAGATGGAGAGTGGAGTTTGACTGGGTCATTGATCTGCACACAAAATGGCCTCATCAAGCGATTCCTCCCCTGTCTAAAAGATTCTACACGGAATGCAATTAGAGACTATCTGAGCTTGTAATAAGGAATAATGTTAAGTTATTAGGAAATGAACAGCCTTATTGCTTGACTCTGCACCATGCGCTCTTCTCATCAATCCAGTATTCTCGAGAGGCTGCTCCTTTTTCTTTATTCTCTTTTCACCTAAAGATGTCAGTTTAATGCCAGGGGAAACTTTAACCAAACTGTCAGCATTTCTATGCCCCCCCCCCCCCCCCTTTTCGAAAGACATGCTAATTATTTCTGTATGAGATTCTTGCGTACCGATCCTTTATGATCCACCTACAGGGCGAAGATGTGTAACCTACCCCACCCTAGAGCCTGAAAAAAGTCAGAGAATAATTTGAAATACACACGTGACCAACCTGCCACTAGTTTGCTCTTGAGTGAAGCCTCTGAGGCGAGAGCGTAGGACATGGTGATGATCCTCTCCTGCTCCTGCAGAGCTGAATCGAGTGCCACCAGCCCTGCCTCTGGTTTGTCCACTGACACTGCCGGCGCTATGTTTTGCACGCTTTCCAAGAAAAAGTCAGAAAAAGAATTTCACCGATTTGTTTTTTCTACATTGTCTACATCAAATTCCAAAGAAAGAGCATTTTGGTTTAACTGGTAATTTAAACAAATCATTAAAGAAAAAATAAAATGCTTTTTTTCAATCTTCAGAATCTGCCGATCATAAGCAGCAAAGAAAAGTAACTTCAGTATAGTTTAATCATACTTTCTTTACCTGGACTTGGCCAAAAGGCTTTTGATGCGTTCCACATTCCGATGCCGCTCCTCCACCTCCTGAGGGCTGAGCAGCTCCTCAGGCTCTGGATCTACGTAGCGCTCTGGAATCGAAACCTTCTGAGGCTTGGAGAGCTGGAAAACAGATCAGAATCAGAATCAGAGTTACTGTACGATGCACTCTATCCAAAGCAAATGTGACACAAGTAAAAACACTTTTTGAAGTAGCCTACATGTCCCAGTTTAAAAGCACAAGTATCTTCATACCCAGATAATTTCAGTTGTTCCTGACTGGTGGCATCTAAGTTGCAGAAAAAGAAGAGTCATACTGATTTGAGTGTGCAGATCACATTTTCTTTTGCTTGGCACAGTATTTCAAATTTTATCTGGGGCCTTTCTGAGTGAACTTTGTGTGCTCTCTCCATGCTTGGGTTTGTTGGTGATTCTAAGTTGTGTGCTGGAGTGACAGTGAGGGCATGGTTGTTTGCCTGATCCCTGTCTGTGGGCTCCTGTGATGGACACCTAGGGTGTATTTTTTACTTAATGCACATTATGTACAGAGAGGTTCACTTTCTTTGCATTCCGTTGTGTGCAATGTTATCTGAAACCTTTTTTACTTCTTACTTCAGAAAATGATATGTTACCTCCTTGTTGAGGTCCAGGTCATAGTCCAGTGGTTCTAGGTCAAACTCTTGCTTGGCTGGGGTTGTGGCCTCGGTGTGGAAGGTCAGCCATTCATCAGAGTGTGAGCGGGCTCTCTCTTTGTGTTCGGGAGGTCTTTCCTCCCCCTGGACACTCCTAACTGCCTGATCCTCCTCCCCCTGAACCGCTCTCTCAAGCAACTGCAGGTCAAACTCCTGCTCTCGCTTCCACTGGACAACGCACATAGGAAAGATATGGAGTGTGAAACAGGTCACAGGGTGCTGCTGTTGAGTTGCACTGATGCAAAGGGAAACACACTTGTTTCACTTGACAACACTTGAAACCCACAGTTACAGCAAATTAGTTCTCACTTGGCTTTTACGTGATCTAAAAAAAGCTATACAGTGTTTTGCTGTGTGAACAGTTGCAGCTGGGGCAAACAGAGGGCACATGCATGGTGGGAATGCATGTTTACATGGAAGTGAACCACTCAGAGAAGCATGCCGAGTGTCTACAACAGTTACAAGAACGGGACAAAACCAGAGACAAAAACATAAAAGAAGCCTTTGTTCAAAGTAGAAACATTTCCACCAAACGTACCATACTGTACTGTATGTTGTTTTTTCATTAACAAAATGCAAAAAAGAAAAAACAAACAAAAAACATGGCCATATGAATTCTTTAAAAAATAAAGTTTATTATTGTTTGGCGATGTTCACATTTAAAAATGTTGTTTTTATTAGCAATTAACACTTTTATAAGATTAAGATATAAAAAAAGATACAACAGTAAGACCTAAATCATCCCCACTACTCACATCTTTATCGTCATAAAGAACAAACATCCTGCAGCAACTACTCTGATAGGATTAAGTGAGTGAGCTTTAATAGACATTCTTCTGTTTATGTAAATGTTTAGTGATTCAAAAATATGGAGCCTCGTCCTTTCTCTCTCGGTCTCGCGCACACTTACACACACATAGATGGACAGATTAGAGACAGAAACGGCAGGGAAAGAGTGAGCTCTAATATCTAAATGAGCGGAGATGTGAATCTGGTGAGCAGAACATGACAGGAAAAGAAAATGTAATGACTTGGACAAAAGAAAGTTTAGTATTAGTGTTGAGATTAGTGTAAAATGAGAAAATCAATTAAGAATGGTAAAGAAAGGATGCAAAAAGAAATATTAGTGTTTAGAATGTGATTTCTAAAGATTGAGAGCAAACATTTCAAACAGTATATAGATACAGATAAATACAGTATATCTATATCTATATACATAGATATGTATATCTCAACCACAATATAGGCACAGAAAACACTTTTTGTCCTACGTTTTATTAAGTAAGAACTGTTACCTACTTCTTTGTAAAGGTCCTTTTCACTTGCGATATTTCATCATGTAATATAACGACAAGCACAGATGTTGTAAATCATATTCATTTCAATCCTTTTAGTTCAAAGGCCTCATAATCTCAGTGTTGGTTTTCTATCATCCTGACATATTCAAAATGAATAAACCGAGCCAGCATTAATATCCCATATTAACTCTTGTGCCTTTTCCTGCTATCCATGCAAAAATATCTGCAGTGAAAAAGACCTGTGAATGACTGAAAGAACATGTAATAAATAAGCAGTTCGAGCAACACAGTGAATTACCATACTGCACTAAATTAATGGTTGAGTATCAACTCTGTAATATCAGCAAAAAGGAAAGTGACTACGCTGAGTAAAAGGCATGCATTGCTACTGTCGTCATGCATGGGAGTGTGACGAGTGGTACTGTTCTAGTAACGTACTGATCCCAAGTCGGCTGAAAGTGGGCGTGAGGAGGAGGCGCGCGGTGATGGGGATGCGTGACGATCGCCGTGACTCAGGGTGCGTTTGCGCTGGCGGACAAGGGCCTTCTGGTGCCTCTTCATCCTCTCCAGCTGCTCATCGGCGCTCATCTTCCCCCTCTGCTGCTGCGACCCGTCCCCGGAGTACAGACGCTCCAAGGCACTTTTTGGTCTCTCCTGAGAGGAGTGGGAGGGAAAAAAAGCTGAGAAGAAGAGCGAAAGGTGCAGCAGACAGCAAAAAAAGTGAAAGAAAAAAAAACCTGACCTAATGAGAAAGTATAGTAATGTTAAGGCTTGAAAAATGAAAATGGTAACATCATGCTTTGGGGATGTTTTTCTGCAAAGGGACCAGGACGACTGATCCATGTAAGGGAAAGAATGAAAGGGGCCATGTATCGTGAGATTTTGAGTGAAAACCTCCTTCCGTCAGCAAGGACATTGAAGATGAAACGTGGCTGGGTCTTTCAGCATGACAATGATCCCAAACACACCGCCTGGGCAACGAAGGAGTTGCTTCGTAAGAAACATTTCAAGGTCCTGGAGTGGCCTAGCCAGTCTCCAGATCTCAACCCCATAGAAAATCTTTGGAGGGAGTTGAAAGTGCGTTTTCCCCAGTGACAGCCCCAAAACATCACTGCTCTAGAGGAGATCTGCATGGAGGAACGGGCCAAAATACCAGCAACAGTGTAGAAAACCTTGTGAAGACTTACAGAAAATGTTTGACCTCTGTCATTGCCAACAAAGGCTATATAAGAAAGTATTTAGATGAAATTTTGTTATTGACCAAATAGTTATTTTCCACTATAATTTGCAAATACATTCTTTAAAAATCAGACAATGTGATTTTCTGGATTTTGTTTCTCATAGTTGAGACATACCTGTGATGAAAATTACAGGCCTCTCTCATCTTTTTAAGTGGGAGAACTTGCACAATTGGTGGCTGACTAAATACTTTTTTGCCCCACTGTAATTAAACTGTTGACAGCTTTACACATACAGACAGTTCAAGATGCTTTGCAGCACCAAATCCTGCAGACCTTAACAGCTTTTAAGGAGATGAGCTTAAAACAATGTTATGGAGTGCTTAAGAGTTTAACTGATTCAATTGTAGGATAAACTTATTCCACATCTTGGAATATCAAATGTGATTATGTTTTTTTAGACTAGCTGCATGAAGTTTGGAAACATCCCACATTCAAACTGGAAACCAGTGTGGAAAAACAAACTCCTTAATTCTTGTGCTGTATATCTTGATACCACTGCATGGAAATCAGTCGATGTTTCAAGCTTGTGACACCAAAATTTGAATTTGAATTGAAAAATAGATTATATTTTACCGTGAATTGTTCTTTTCTGATGTACGTATTAAAGAGCTGGTGGCAGCCAAGAAAATATACATTTTTCCACCAATAAATCAATATTTATCCTTATATTCCTCGCAATTGTTGGCTGTGTGAGTGAGGGGAAGGGGGAGGAGTACAGGTACAGGGGCTTGTGGGCTCCTTCGTTGAATGGTGTGCAAACAACCATCTGCACCTAAACTCCACCAAGACAAAGGAGCTGCTGGTGGATTTCTGCAGGAGGAAATCTGTCCAATTATTTCCACTATAATTTGCAAATAAATTCTTTAAAAATCAGACAATGTGATTTTCTGGCGAACTGTCCAGGGGGAACCCCTGCCTCTTGCCTGAAATTAGCTGGGATAGGCTCCAGCAGACCCCATGACCCTGCAAAGGATACAGCGGGTGTAGAACATGGATGGATGGATAGTTGAGATATACCTGTGATGAAAATGACAGGCCTCTCTTATCTTTTTAAGTGGGAGAACTTGCACAACTGGTGTCTGACTAAATACTTTTTTGCCCCACTGTATATCCTTAGTGCCTCCTTTTGATTTAAGAGGACAAGTGGCACCAGCCGCTACTGATCAAATACACTTGATCATTTGATCATCAACAAGTGTGAGCATCTTTGTAAGAGCTGAAGTTGTGAGTAATTTGCTCATGCTGTCCACAACTAGAGTGACATACTACGGTGTCTGCTTGATCGAATAATTTTGCAAATTCTCTCAGCGCTACTTTACAGCTCTTTTTCATTTAATGACGAGCCTCACCTTCACCCCAACTGCTGAGGCTGATCTCCGGAGAGTCACATATGAGGAGATGCTCGAAGACTGATTCACTCTCAGAGAGGAGCCAGCCACTCCTGAGGAGAAGCCAACAAATACTAACAAACGCAGTTCTCAACTTTATAGAAGTGTACACATTTCGTGGTGGGTTGGAATTCATGGCAAATATGCAAAAACATCAAAACAACGGAATAAATATAAATTGATACAAAACAAAATACTGCAAAAGGTCTTGGCTTGTACCTCTACTAGGTAAAGTCTGGTAACCTCCATCATGACTGGATACTACAACACTGATGTGACTGGAGCCATCTCCAGCTCCCATGAGCTCTGGATCACTCAGGAAAGGTCTGAGTTCCGACTGAGAAAGACACAGAGGATATTAGGTAAGAAACAAGCTCACATGTGCACATTTCAGCAGGACAAACAGAAAAAACCGCACACATCCTGCATGCACCTTGCCGTCCCCGTTTGTGTACTGGCCAATCTCTCGGTCCCTTTTGCGTTCATCTGACTGTCGTTTGAGGCCACGTACGGAAGTGTGTCTGATGACTGTCGTCTCCCGGGGCAACGGCGGCACAGCGGGGGGATTCTCGTCAGGGCTGTATAGCTGAGGTAGAGGAGGTCTGGGAGGCACATCGTCCTCACTCTGCACACAAAATAACTGTGACCAACTCAGAAAAACTTGAGTGAGAGCCAGACATTTTCTCTGCTCCTTTGGTGTCCTTCTGAGCAGCTCATTGTTTGAGTAAGTACCATTTACTGCAAGTAAGACCCTGACTACATTTTACCACTTAACACAAGTCCACTTCAGAAACATGAAGCATACCTTTCAGTTTTGTTCATGTTTCTTCATCCCCACCAGCAGAACAGTAGAATGAGCAGCAGAATTATCAGAAACCAGAATCATGTCTAAAGGACTTCAAACATATCTTATTTTGTTGATGGAACAAAAATACACTGTTTTGGTTTGTACAGTAATCTTTAAGGCTGAAAAATGACAAAACAATAATTACAATGTGCCTCCTTTGAGTCCCAAATCAGTGTACCTTTTCATATCACCTGTGCCCACTTTTTTTTTACTATTTTACTATTATGCCAAAAATGTTAAAACGTAACCTACTTCTTTTTTATCACCATAAACTTTAGTGCTTGAGTTTTAGCCACATTCAAATTATTAGTTTTACTATGTGTTGCTTCTGAAATATTACTTAAGTGCAGGTATCCCACGTGACTTTTATACTGTATCACGAACTGAGGCAGAAAAAGGAATAAAAAGAAAAGACTCAAATTGTATACTCTAGTAAGTTAAAAATACTTTTTTTTTGTTTTTGCTTTTTCTTATCAATGAGCAAGTTGAAAAAAGTGAATTACTCAATATCATTATTTTATATGGCAATTTATTTATCATTATTTAAAAAAAGCATGATAGTATGATAGAAAATGTTATCGTTCTTTAAAAAAAGTGGAAAAGGAAACACTGATAAAAGGGAAACAACTAATCTTTTGGCGTTAACAACCAATGGTCACAGTCAGACACAATATGATTCGTATACAAAGAGTTTGCTCTGCAAATAAAAAAAAAGCAAAAAACATCTGCTTGAGGGTCACTTACCCATTTAAACCCACTGAAAACAGCTGGAGAATGGTGTAAGGGCTGCTCGCTGGGTTTGCCAGAAAGGGTGGGGTCTTGGTTACTGGGGCTCTGCTGCTGCTGCTGCTGGAACAATCTCATCTCCATAGCAGACGAGCTCCCAGACACAGAAGGCACTGATGACACCGACACCGAAGGCACAAATTTCCTCTCTGGGGAATTCAGTGCGTAAGAACATGCTGCATGAATACACACAGTGTAAAAATACTGCTCTCTTTTCATTTGGGACACATTTAAGTAATTAGCTAAGAGTATAACAAATATATATAAAAAGGTATTATTTGGAGAAAAAATATGTTTTTTCTTTGTGGGTTTTCTATAGTTGTCTCAAGTCACTGTTAACTCAAAAACCACCACCCTGTCACCTTGAGGCTGCCTCGGTCTAAAAACATCTCACTGTGTGAGCATTCAGAGCTGCTGGTACTGTGACATCACAGACCCATATCAGATTGGAATATCTCCACCCAACTTCCCACCATCCTGGGTAGTGAAAAAGCTGGAACGCCGTTTTACAAAGAGGCACAACCGGCAGAAGAGAGAGGTGAATTTCCTCTCTCTAAACTAGGCCACTATGAAAAAAAATCTCTTTTTTGCGCTGTATCTTTGTGGTATTTTGATCAAAGCATGTCACAGGCATTTCCGTCATATTTTAGGAAATTGTGTGAACTTTTGAAGAAAGGGCATAAGATTTGTCCCTTAATATTAAGATACCAGAACACAACCGGATGGTTTTTACTGTATCACACAGTCAGCAGTAGTTGGACTCGTAAATGAGGTGCATGTGGTGCCTCACCTGGGTTGGTAATAGAGGAGATAGTGACTTTGTAGTTGGCTTTACTGGTGCTGAGGCCTGCGATAACATCCTCAATCCTCCACAGTTCCTTTCTGATCTGAACTTTCTCTTGCTGCTCACAGAAAAACAGACACACTTGCACATAAAGAACAGAAATTTTCTTTAGCACATCATTTCACATACTAAGTTGATGCATAACTGATGAAAAGCCTTCTTTTTCCAATGCAGGGATTTAAATTTATTCTGATGGATGGTCCTCTGAGTTGATACAAATCATAAATCATTTTATTTTCTTTTGTCTGAGTGTATGACATCTTTAATCTGCAACCCGTTCTCACCCACACCCATGCATGAAAGTGAATGAATGACCGCTTGTGAATATGGATCACTGAGGCAGAGACCTGAGAAAGATCAATGCGGTTCATCTGTCCCTGCAGGGCTGACTTCAGCCAGTCCACATCTCTCTCCAGTTGGCAGTACTCATTCCAGGCGTTTTCCATCTCCTATACAACGGCACAGACCCCATGTTATAACAAGACAAGAAATAGCTGTGAGAGTATGTACTTTCCTCATGAACCACTGCTTCATAACAGATTCAAGAAATGTGCGGTCGCACTTTCCGCACAGGCTCGTGTGAGATGAGTTGAAATCAGAAACAAGTGTCTTCAATTACTTGAGTTTCATAACAATTCCTCACTTCAAAACACTTTTTTTCCCAATCTGAATGAATCTGTATACATACACTACTTACAACATCCACTGAGAACATTTGAATACAACCAGAATGATTGGAAACATCTCTGGCAGTCAGAAATACAGATGCACTCATTTCCCTTCATGCACTCTTGTGGTTGATTCGTAAATGCTGTTTTGAAACTCATAATTTTCCCCTCAAAGGGAACATTTTGAATATCCAAAAAACATTTTGACCAAAGTGACAGAAAAAATGCACTCATCGGTGTCTTTTGTAGTCTCAGGCTTGTCCCCAAATCACTCATTTAGATGGTCAGTCAACCTAAAACATTGTGCTACTTGCTGAAACCATTAGAAGGGAACAACTTAAAATAGAAAGGAAGGCTTGTTTCGAACCAAGAAATACACATATTAGTGTGTATTTCATAGAGGATTTCATGTTGGAGGAGGACAGCTGAGCATGTAAGACGTTTAACAGGTCAAAGAAGGTCCCATTGTAACTGTAATGTACTTGTGAGTGTTGAGTCTTACTGTGGAGAACTTCGATATTTCAGCCCTGATGTGGACCACATCCTCTTGAAGCAATTTCTGCTGATAGGCAATTTTCTCAGCGTGAGCCGGCTGATCTTTATACTCCTCCATCTGCTGGTGGGAAACATCCAGCACAGACTCCAACTTGTCCTAAATAGCATGAAACGAAAAAAAAAGGAAAAGGCAGGATGCCCTTATAAACCACACAGGAGAACAGGCAGACAAGCACATTTAAAATCCCCTTCGAAGCATGTTCGAAAGTGTGGAAGTAAAGTCTTAATAACACTATTACTTCATGTTTTTGTCTTTTTCTCTTATTTGAACTCTCTGTGTCGGAGGCCACGCCCATCACTTGGTCTGACAAGCTGTTAGAGCGGTGCACAAGCACAAACCAGAAAGTCCACCTCGTGCAGCTTTTAGCGTCAAACAAGCGTTTGACTACTGAATTCGTGAAATGTAAAATTCACCTTCCACCTTGTTTCAATCTCAGAAAGGCTTTAATCCACATAGAAGGACAGTGAAAACACCTCCGTGGTATTAAACTCTTCACAGATATCAAATCAGCACTGCCAAGCTTACACAGAGGGGAACTTTAAGTACTAACAGTGAAAAAAAAATCAAAAAAAAAATCAGTTGTATGAATATATATATATATATATATATATATATATATATATATATATATATATATATATATATATATATATATATATATATATATATATATATATATATATATATTTTAGACACAGTGAAGACATAAAACAAAAACCTTATCCTCTTTCAAAGTGCATATCCTGGCTTCTAGCTCCTGGAGAATTTTGTCTTGTTCACACAGTCGACTTAATTTCACCTAAAGGGGAGAAGAAAATAAATCAGAAGATTTCAGGGAAGCAAAGTGTAGAAACGTGTAGAAACAAAGCAACAGAGGAGCAGGAAAGATATGAAGCAGTGACTACACACAGCATGTGGTTATAACAACTGCTCCATTCTTGTCTTCATTCAGTACTTCTCTGCAACGGGAGAGATGAATTGATCGTCTACTGTAGTATTCAGTGTCTGTCAATAAGGCTTATCTTTGTGAAAAGCCCAGAGGAATCCTCATCAGCGCAGTGAGAGATATCAAACGGCTCTATACTGTCTGGTTTGTGGCGCAAAATTTGATAATATCCATTATAAGTAATCATAATCAAAAATCTATTTTTTTGCATTCACTTTTGGAGAAAGCCGTGTTTACAGAGCGTGGCAGATTTGTTTTCCCAGAAATGGGTTATGTGTTTATGAAAACAACATAAGGCTGCCTGGTTCACAGTCTCCTCACACAGTGCTTTTTTTCTTCTTCTCAGATCTATTTATCATTCTGTTCAATTAATAATTAAGCTGTTTTTATTTTGCTGCCACATATTGTTGTTTTTAATTGCATGAAATATTAATTGTTCAGACAAATTTACTGGAAATTTCTTATAAATTGTTAAATTGGAACAATGCTAATGATGAAAAGCCAGGACATCCATCTTATTTACCGCTATTCAGCTGAAAACAAAGACTCAGAAAAGCAGGATCAGGCAAATCAAACTGAAAAATTTAACAGCTCGACATCTAAAACTCCCATTACATGTATTTTTCCCTTTAAATTGCAGGGAGGAAAATAAAAGCTGTGGTCGATACTCTCAGGCCTTCAGTGTGCAGTGCGGATGGGTGTCCCCACAGTGTTGCAATGTGCATACGTTCCCGTCCCTCTGCAGCCTCTGTTTACCACAACTTAAGAACACACATACAGAAAAAACGGCACCATAACACACTGTAAAGTCAGACTAAAATCAGCTCGTCTCTGTTGGGGATTGTCAGAAGTCTGACATGGAGATCTTAGAGAAAATAAAGAGTCCTTCTTCTGTAAATCCTGAGAACATTGTGATTCACTTACATCAGCGTCACTCTCTGCTATTTTCACCGGCCTTGATGTTCTCTCTTTTTTGAAACTCTCCCGTCCAGTGACCTGAAATTCATAATGGTCACAAAATGAAAAATAACCACCAAAGACATATTTGAGTCCACTCCCTTTGTAAACTCAAGTGAACAGCATCTTCTTTCATTTATGACACACAATTAGAGTAATATACAAGTCAGACTGAATAAAATGATGAAGAACACAAAAAAAGAAGTGTGAGCTGGAATTACAAAACCAAAGCAAAAACATCTGTGCTGATTTTTCTGCATCTTCATGTTTCAAGACAACCCTAAAACCTCAGAGCTGCTCCACTTACATATCCAGATCGTTTATATGGACAGTTCGGGAGGAAAACAACAACTGATATTTTGATCTTATCTTTTACAAAGCTGAACTTGAGTTCTTTGGACCTTTGAGAAGGGCATTCTGATCATGAATCAATAAAATTGCACATCTGTACATTCAGTTTGAAATTAATGAAAACATACTATAATGGACTGCAATAATTATTAAATAGTTAATTAGGGATCAAATAGTTTTAATATATGAGAGCTAAAGCAATAAGATACGTACATTTGATAGAATATTTTTATTATGTGGAAAATAATTACAAGTTTAAATCTATATTTGACCTGAACCTGCAGTAGTTACCTGCAGCTCCTGCTTGTCTGCCCGTTTTTAGGCAGGTATTGCCAGATACTGGCTTTATTTTTGTTTTGGTTTCAGGTTAATTGTCCTGCTGTATGATTAAAAAGCTCAGCTTTTCATTTTGTTCTTTTGCTTTTGCTTTTTCCAGCAACAGCAATGAGTACTTTCTGTTTTTTGGCTTTCATTTTTGCAGCCATTTTTCTCGGCCTATGGTTACGAAATCACTTTTTATTGTCAAGGAGATTTGTTTAATTGTTTGTGACAAAGGACATTTTTTGATCAGACACAATAATCGGTTTACCATTTTTTTTAATATAATTTAGATTTCTTGCAAATCAATTATTATTCAAAGCTCTGGTAAAATTTTGATTAGCCATACTATCATTTTGATCTTCACTTCATCAATCGCTTACTGATCCCTCGTATCAACATACTGTACATCTCTGTCTCAACCGCAACTCTACATCAAATCTGAAGCTAACCAATCACGTGTCAGGTTTCAATGTCAAATACTAGCAAAATAACCTCAAATTACTCAAATTAAAGTTAAGAATAAGTATTTGAGAGCTGTGCTTAATCTTGAATAGTTTCAACTGAAAAGAGGATCTACCTCATCTGCCTAAGGATTTTCATTATTCTGGAACAGTGAAGCCGAGTCCTGGCTAGCATTAGCATGGCTTAAACAAGAGAATGTGGGTCCTGGAGCATTCGACTATTTAGTTTGTTGTTAGTTAACCACTGCTTTTGTCATATAGGTGTAACATGGGCGATTATAAATGTCACTTGAATGGCACAACAACAGCTTATCAGGCTGAATCTCCCAACCAAGTAATTAAAAAAAGAAAAGAAAATGTCCAATAGTCTCCTATTTAAGCTTTTTACAATCAACCTGGATGGCTGAGATACCACCCCATATAATGTTGACAATTACACTTTTTCTTCCACGTCTGTCTGTTCAGTAGAGACTCTGAGATGTTAGTAGTCATAATCATATACAATGCTTTGCATTTACCACTGAACGTGATTGTCAGGTTGGGAGTGATGTCACACCTTAATTAACTGTCTTTGCAGTACAATACGATGGAAAACCAGCAGGGTTTGCTCACTTTGCTGTTTGCAGCTAAAAACACATCATTTGTGTAAAAACTGAAGAAATGTGTAATTTGTACAAATACTGTGTCTCCAACTGATCCCAGTAAGTGATCACTACTTAATGTTGTTGAAAGTTTAATTTTAAAAGAGCAGCTCTGAGTCATCGGGTCGTCTGTCAAGCTCTAGCAAACAAACCAAAACAAAATGGTGATTTCAACAGACTTTCAATACAAACAGAAATTCCCAACAGCATGCCAGGAAGGCATATACCATTACAGCTTCTAACAGTTCATCTCAAATCAGGACAGTGTTGGGGTGCGTCACAGCAGATGATCCGATAATTAGATTCATCCATGCAAAATCCTGCATGACTTCCACGGATGCATCACATTCCATTTGAAAAGCAGTGGGATGGACTTCTACAGGTTTTATGCACACCGTCCTTACATACTAACAACACCCTGAAATCTAAGTGGGGTTTTTCAAATACATCATGCACTGAAATGATTGTTGGCTCAAAAAGTTGGGATCTGTTTTGAAACAGCAAATGGAGATATGTTACAGGTTTGGTCACTCGATGTTCCAAAACACAACTCAGGTTTTTACTGATACAATGTGGTGTTCAGCATACAAATCAATTGGGAATAAATGTTGAATTTATAGACCGATGTATATCTGCATAAGAGAGTGCTCAAATGCAGAAATCATAGGTATTTAAAGGGTTTAAAAAAATAATAATTTCATGGCGAATTGGAGCTCAAACATAACTCAAACATCTTGGTAGTTCACTCATGTGTAAATGAAAACATAAAATCTAACGATTCCCATCAGGCGATCCTGATGGGAATGTCATGTGCTGATATGACGGCTTTACCCCACTACTGTGCTTCCAGCAGTATCATCTCCAAAGACACATTGGCTTTTACTTGAGTATGATGTCAAACGCATAATTTTTATTTTCCAATGGAGAATGCACAAAAGTAGAAGACTGTTAAAAGATAAGTCAAGTTAACCAGAAAGGCACAGTTAAAAAAAAGCACAGCATACGACAGAGGAGACAGTGGGAGAACAGGGAAGCAGGTGTTGGAGGTAGGAGGGATGAACAGGAGTGGTCCAGAGTGAGGAGATGGAGAACAGGATGAGAAAGATAAACTGGCATGTGTTTTGTTGGAGCCCACCTTCAGATCTAGATACTCCAGGTCCTTCTTCAGTTGTATGTAAGTATCATCAGCCTTTAAATGAGCAGTGGAGAGACAAATCATTTGAAATGAGTCTGTATAGGATAATGGGTGACCAGCTGTTCGAGCTTTTGCTAAGAGAACTTTAATTATCTTGATCTCAATTACAGCATACGTCCTCCTCTGTGTTATTAACTATAGTTACACAAGCCAAACTATAATTAGGTGATTGTGCAATTTTTTAGCTGGTTTAATGGGTCATATGTGACCTCTTGCACCACTGAGCAACATACGTTGTGTGCATGATATGTGGTCAAAAGGAGTGTTTATATTTCTTCATGAGCATGGAGAATGGCCAGAGAATGGTTAGATGTCAGAAACTGGGTGGAGTTGTCATTACTGAGCACCACTGCTGCTTCACTGTGGTCTGCTAGTCTTAACAGCAGTTTATTTTCCTCATAAACTCATAGGGCTGTGGTCTGGTGGCTGCTTCAGAATGATAACCCCCCGAGAACAAAAGATTTATAAGGGCACACAAATATAAATGCGTGGATCATCTGACCTTCTTTAGTGGTTATGCAACATTAGACATCTATCAAACTAAGACGAGTAGACAGAACAAGCACATTCGACAAGCAACATGCTTTAAATATGGCCGATAACTTTTTTTAAATACTATCACACAAAGCTCTGATAGCATTCCTCAGTTTTTTATAAGTAACACTAGCTCAAGAGTCACATAAGTGTGGCTAATAAGTACGGTACAGCCCATGCTCAAATGGCTGAATAAAGGCAGACAACCAAGCGGTACCGACAAACTGCAGAGACTGTCAAAATGTCAGGGGGGTGATGGGTAGGAGTAGCTGGGGAGAGGGGGACCACATCGCACTGGCAGGGGTTGCAGTGTGCCGCGTTAGGGAGGAGTGAGGTTCCCTGACCTGCATGCTGGGGCCCAGAAGGCCGTTGTGCTGTGGATGCTGCAGGTGAGCGAACGCATTGCTGGGGCTATGCACGCCAGCCATCTTGGCCTGGTGCCTCCGAAGTTGAATGAGGAGCAGAGTCAGCTCCTCTGGCTGCAGCCAAGCCCAAGTTTAGGGGGTCAGAGGCCAGCGAAGGCACAGAGGGATGAGAGACAATATTCGATAACCATCTGAGCAATAGAGTGGCTTGTTTCAACAGCAGCTGAGAGAGCTGAGCGACACAGAGGCTGGGATACTGCTGCTCCTGTTGTTTTTAAAACATAAAAGCCAGAGCTGCTCTATGCAGGTTTTGGGAGGACAGCAGGATTATTAGAACTAATAAACCTATTGTACATAAACAATATAAAATAAACCAGGTTGTTAAAACACACCTCTTGATTCCACATCTTGATTCTGTCACTGAGGGGCTGTATTGCTCAGATATTTAGACCAGATTTAGCCAATTTTTACATGTTCAGGCTTTTTCTACATGGCGGAGCTATTTTTTTCTTAACACAAATTAACAGGCATGTTAAAGAAATTAAGTTATGTAGTTGACACAAACAGAGAGCCATACCGTTTTGCCATGCAAGCTGGGAGCACTGACGGTGTGTGTGATGTAGCCCATGGACGGCACGGACCGTCTCTCCATTTGGGAAGTCTGCAGAAAAATGCAACACAGCTCCTTGTTATCACACAGTCTTATTCAAAATCAAACAGAATGCATAATTCCCTAAATCATTTTCAACAGTGTGCTGAAAGTGAGAGGAAGACCGCTCTATCACGCCAAATCAAAGTTAAACCTTTGCCTCAAAGTCTGCAAACAAATTTGACTACACAGCAGTTTATTTATTTTTTCATTTTTCATCCATCCCTTTTTCTTCCTTTCATCATTGCTACACTTATTTGAAACAAGGTGTGCCCTGAGTTTCAGATGCTACAGGGCTTGGAAAAATGTGACATTTTTGCTTAACACACGGAATTAACGAAAAACCCGGCCCGCTACAGAACCTTAAAAGGACACAAACAACAAGAGATTTAATTAGCTACACATAAATTAGACCAAACCTGCTTTCTTAAAATAACATTTGTTTGCTACTAGCAAGAGAAGCACTGTAAGCCGTTCCTTTGAGATTCCCATGCCACAATTTTTTTGCTGTATAATAGGTTTTTTATTTAAATGCGAGATCAGAAGAAAGAGTCCGCTGCTGATGTTTGAGATACAGTAAAGATGTTTATAGGGTGCTGAGAAGCCCTGGGCAAATTGGATTAGCCGCTAATAAAATATACTTCTTAATGATATTCCACAGAGGCATACGGATTGCCGTTACTTAAGTGCGCTCCAGCCAGAGAACATCATCAGCCTCGGAGATGCCGGGTGCACCAAAGCTGAGCTCTGACTAAAATTAGTCGCCATAAACATTGCCTCCTAGCACAGGCACTGTGGCTGCCTTTGTTAAAAACGCATCTTCCTTTAAAGGGCTTCCTATAATTGCGCATTACTCCGTTCAGTGGTTGTAATTAGTGTCTTGTCACTTCGGTGAATGATGGCAGCAGCAGAGCATCTGCATCACTTTGTTTACTTGTGTAAGGCCATCGGGTTGGTTGTGAGGCTTGTGTGCACGGGCAATTGTGGTGACGGTTTGGAGAGAGAGCGTTTCACATGTGGAGGGTGTGGTGGAGAGACAGCGCAGGGTGTGGATAGCATGACGTCCCCTCGCTCCGGCTCCTGTGGCGGCAGTGGTGCTGTCTGAGCGTTGTGCAGATTTGGGGGAAACGGCAGAGCAGCGACTTTTCACTCATACGCGCTCACACCACCTGTGGAGTACGCCTGGGCGTGGACTGTGTGAATGGGGGAGCGATTCACATGAGCATCAAAGTGCGTGTGCTGAAAGCTTGGAGCCTTCTCAGGCTGCTTACGCTGATCTTCCCATGCTGTGCTTGTGAGTTTGCGACGTGTTGACATCGCCAGATACCTCGCATCCAAAGCTACCGTGAGAATTGAGAGCTTTGTCATCTCGCTTATTACGTGTGATTCACCCAGTTTCACCCCAGTCCCACACCAATGACAGACTACTGGGGTTTACTGTGTGACTGTATTACAGCACAGTGTTAAAGTGCCCAAATCTAAGTACAAACAAGTTTATGGTGGGATAGATTCTCCTCGCTTTACTCAGTATTTTCCATGTACAGGTCTCTGTTCTGAGTGTGATAGCGGTGTGGAAACACACCCACCAGCACTTATTTTCTCACGTTGATGGAAATGTTCCCAACATTCAGGACATAATGTGGTCAAACTACAGCGTCTTACAGCTGGATGTTATTTTAATTTCTCGTTACTACGTATGTCAGTTATTCTTTGGATTAACCAAAGAACCATTTTGTCAATGTGAAGCCAGAGTTCAATGATAGATAGCTAAACTATATTAAGTGAAGACAAAAAGAAATGAAATAAAACTGTTAGCTCACACAGATTGCAGACTGCCAATATCCAAAAGCCATATAATGTTATTGTATTATATTAACAACCTCTGCAGTAAACCTAAAAAATAAATAAATCAGGAAACAGCATTTTCTTTAATGAGTTTAATGTCCTAAACATTTTACTGAGCACAAAGGACATGGTTATGTGTCCGTGCCGCTCTCATCAGAGTGATTCAAATTTTTAGATATTCAATAAATCTGTATTTGATTGTGTATATTATCCTTTTTTTAACTTTGTACTTTTAAGTATAATGCAGGGTTAACAATATACAATGAAAAGCAAATAGTGTTTTTTTATATATGTTAATTTACATGTTGAGAAATTAAATCTTTGGTGGCCAGCTTTCAGTTAAGAAAAAATCTCGATTTAGCAGCCTATTTAAAATAAACCCAAAAAACAGCTATTTTCAAAATGCTTTTGGTTTTATTCCTCTACGCAAATCTTTAACAATATATTAGTATATATTTGTGTTTAATATATAGATATACTCATCGGCCTCTTTATTAGGTACACCTGGTACGTGTGCATTTCCTTGGAAATGGAGTAAAGATTTTATATTTTTTTATGTTACATTTGTGATCTAGCGAACATGCCAGACAACAACTCTTTTCAGTTGTGCATCAGTATGCCACTCAGTCAGCTCCTGGTACAGACCACAGTTTTCTCTCACCTGAGCAACTGGAACGCTCTTCTAGCAGAGCTCCCTTCATGACCTGCAAAAATGCTACAGATGGTCCAGAATGCGGCGGAGCGTCTGGTGTTTAATCAACCAAAAAGGACACTTGTCACTCCATTATTCATCGACTTCCACTGGCTAATCACTAGTACTGGCCTAGAAAGTGACACCCAGCTGTTTAAATTCAGTCATGAGGACTTATTTGCCTCCTTCTCCGGTACGTTGTTCTCAGAAATCTTGATTGTCTTTGTGTCCACAACGCTTTCTCCAGTCCAGACTGTTTTCATTACTGATTCCAATAGCGTGGATCAAGCTATTGAATGCTGTCAGAACAGGGGGATCCCATCTTGACCATCCGAAGACTCATTAATGAAACAACGCCTTTGAGTTACTGTAGTTTTAGCAGACAACTCGAGCAGCAATTTGTGCTTTCATACACCCCTCTACATGAGTCACTGTAATTACAATAAGTAGTTCATTGGACAATTAAAAGAAGCAAAGTTGTGTCCATATCGGATCTGCAAACCAAACTGTGTGTAAAAAAGGACAACAGCGTCTGCACTGTCTGAGAAAACTGTCTTACTGGAATGTTGACAGAACCATGATGATTCTTTTTTATCGTGCCTTTATTGAGTCTATTTTATCTTTTTCTTTGGTGTCATGGTTTGGAAGCCTTTCTATTAAAAACAAGAACGCATTGAATCAAATTGTGAAATGGTCAAGTAAACTGATAGGTGAGCCACAGCTGAACCCTTCTTCCCTGTACACCAGGCAGTTACAGCGGATAGCCACGACCATTTTAAATGATAGTTTACACCCTTTGCATAGTGAATTTCAGTTTCTCCCCTCTGGACGGAGGTTGTCAGTCCCATTTTGTAAAACAAAACGTTATAAAAACAGCTTTGTTCCAGCTGCAGTAACACTGGTGAACAAGCTGTAGTTTGCACAAAAGTTGCACAAGTCACTTTTCGGAGCACAATGTATTTTTGCAATGTTTTTATCTTATTGCTCTGATCTTATCCATTCCTAACTTGGAGGAAATTTTGCTCTTGGTGTTTTAATTCTTTTTTAGCCTCATGTCTTTTATCTCTTATATTTATTTCATGAACTGCAGCACTTTGTGTCGAGCCGAAGCTGTCTCTTGTTTTATGTGTATGTGTTCTTCTTAAATGGCTTGTTCCTGAACTGATTGTCTGTTTTCTGCTGCTTGTTTAACTCTCGACTGCAAAACCAGTTTACCCTTGGGTATCAATAAAGTAACCTGAACCTGAACCTGAACCTGAACCAATGCACAACTGTCAAGTTTTCTGCTGTGGTCACGATTTTGCAAATGTATACAATCTTACATTTCCCTTAAAAAGGAACGAGTAAATATTTCTCTTCTGCAAATAACATTTTAAGCCTCAATAGCAATTCTGGACCAAAAACATTGAGAAAAAAAAACCTACATGAGTTAAAACGTCAGTGATACATGTATGTATGCAGGTGTTTTACCTGAGAAAGATGGGCACAAATATGGCCAGGTGAGCTCGATCTTGTGCTGTCACCAGGCGCAACATCGTCCAGGGGCCTCATTGTGCGTCTGTCTGAAGGGGTGTGTGGCCTGCGTGGGGACAGGGGTTTGAAGGAAGAGGGGATCGAGGGTGGGACTTCACATGGTGATGGAGGGACAGAGATGGAGCGTGGCATCTCCACGGTAACTCTGAAAGAGGAAGAGTCTGTGAAGTTAGGGCCAGTGTAAATGGGAGCGGTGGGGCTGCCGTGACGGAACTGCTGTCGTTGCTGCCACTCATAAAGCTGCCACACCATCCCCTCCTTGGTGGCCATTCGCTCATCAGTGGACATGCGGAAGTGGCTGACCCGGTCATGAGCGTACTTATAGTCGCTGGGCAGTTTACATGCTGCTGGAGGAGAGCTGCTGCCAGATGGGAGACGGTGAGACTTTGGCAATGACTGATAGGTGGCATCTGCTGTGCTGGATTTGGGCTTTAAAGGAGGAGTCCGCCGAGGGAGGTTGTACTCAGCTGAGAGAGCGCTGACACAGAAAAGCACAATAAAAACTTTTACTTTCATATTGTTAAATTAAAATAAAATAAACTATTTAATCTGACCACAAACAGAAATCCTAATGTACAGAAAAAATGAAATAAAACAAATTAGCAATTCAAATCTGCACTCCTCAGATTATCCACTAGAGGGAGGCATTTATGCATGTTTGTTTCATCATTTATAGAAGGTCGATTTAAACTGACTGACCTTTTTGGCGCATCCACTTTATGAACTTTGACCCACTGCTCCACCTGAGCCAACGTATTCTTCCTCTGAACATGTTTTTCGGTTTCTGGCCGTGAAACAAAACCCCTCTGATAGACAACATTTCCGTTTTGTTCCGGTGGTAAAGCCACTTGAATTACAGTCTGCTGTCCATTCTTGTGCGTGACGCCATTGACATTGTCTGGGGACAGTCTTTCCTGTGGG
This sequence comes from Cololabis saira, assembly GCF_033807715.1. Lineage (NCBI taxonomy): Eukaryota > Metazoa > Chordata > Actinopteri > Beloniformes > Belonidae > Cololabis > Cololabis saira. Next base: position 28,970,890 of record NC_084588.1, on the reverse strand, counting down.
GCCGACTGGCCAGGCTTCCCCTGGATCTCCAATCTATACCTCCCCTCATCCCCTTGAGCCAGTCTGATGCCATTATCCTGATGTTCCTGTCTGTCTGTCCTGTGAAGGCTCTCCGGCTGAGTTGACTTCTGGGTGACGTGGATGTGGTTTGTCTGCGCGACTGCTGATTGTGCTACTTTCTCTGGCCTCTCCACCTCTCTGCAAAAAAGTGAGATAAAAGAGACCAACTTTGTTTTAAAAATGTTATTGTACTGCTTCATACAATTTAGCTCAATTGCAAGTAATAAACTAGTTAATCTTTTAACGATTATGCAAAGTTAAAGTATTTAACTGTATCCAGTTTCACCTGTTCAACATATAGCTTATTTTGATGGAGTGCAGCACTAATCTTAAAACAAGAATGAAGCAGTCAATAGAGTATAATGGACACCTTAATTAATCGTCAGTGAAACCAAAGGTGGTGTCTTAATCCATCTGACACCCTTGTAAACATGGTCAGATACAATACGGAGCATATTTAAAAAAAAAAAAAAAATGAATTAAGGCCACAGAGGGTTTCCATAACGTTTTACATTTTTCAGCATAGATGAGAGCTCTTGATGGAGAGCAAATAACCAGAACACCGCAATGATAGCTCTTTTGTCTTCATTAAAAAGCTTGGGCTCGTGCCACTGATTGTGTCAGAGTGTGTCATTAACTTGCTAATTTTTTAACAAATAATCCCTTGAAGGTTAATTATGAAAGTTGAAATAGTCATTATGGTATGGAGGTATATTTTAGTTGACTGAAGAGCAGGTTCTGGTAGATGGCACATGTAGTAAGTGATCACCTCACACATTACTGCAAAGCAGTTCATGTAGTTAATGTTTAATGTTATTGCCCATTTCAAGCCTGTCATGTGGGCCGTTTCCGGCTTTCCAGGAAAAAAAAAAGTACTTACTCTGGTCTCTAGGTGGCATTTTTGCATTGGAAATGTAAGCCCTGCATTACATCCGGCTTTTCTAAATGCAGTTCATAACGTATAACGCACTGACGTTGCACTAAGAGTTATAAAAAAAAAATCTCTTTGGTTGCCACTTTTGAATATAATAGAAAATCATCTACACACATTCTTCTTCCTCGTGACTATCTGAATTTGCACCCAGATGCAAGAAACCCCATTCCCAGTATAGCAAACCAAGCTACAGCACGTACACACTTACACACAACCCCAAACACACATACACACACATACTGCAGACATCTTGGTGTCCCAGAACTGCTGGACAAGGCTGAGCCTGCTATGTAGGACTGCTCACTGTTAAAATGAAGGCTCCTAATTAAAAAAAAATTAATAAATTGAATTTATCATGAATATATAAATCTTTTATTGTCTTTTTTGGAGTCCTTGTGCTTGAAACGTAAAATAATAATTCACATTATTTTAAGGTTGAAGTTGATTTTCTTGTATATTGTCATATTTGGAAAACTGATATTTGATGTTCCCTTAAAGATCAATTACAACAACATCTTTCGGCCATAGAGACTGCTGCGCTATTTGGAAGGGGCTGTAGATGCCCAGAACATCTATGGGAGTGAAGGAGACCAACCTCTTTATAGTGTGACTCTGCTGCATCAGCGCAGCCTGGTTCATGGCCCGGATCCAGCCATTCATGTCCTCCTGTGTGTCTGCACTGAAAAAATACGTCCGCATCCCGCAGTGTTCTGCCTGTGAGCCAATCACAGAGTTCTTATTGTAAATGTAGGAGCGCATTCCAGTGTGGCTCGCCTATCAAAGGGGGACAGATCAAGAGGTAGAGAGAGATGATGGACTCTTGCTGAAGCTGCGAGAGGGGAAGATGAGGAAAAAACTTTGTTCACTGACAGCTGTCATGTCATTGAGGCTTTGCAGCAACATTTTAGAATAAAAAGAAAAGGGAGGGAGCAAGTGCTGCAGAGAAACAATAAAAAAAAGTTTCCATGGAGAAAAAATCCTTCCGACTTTCAATAAAGCAGTTGCAATCCCTTTAGCACACAGAATCTGGAGCAAACAATCATACAGAAGCTTAGAAAATGCAATTATAGGCTACATTTGCCCCTTTCGTCAGAGCACATACATCACCACATGTGCTAAATATTAGCTTACCTTTTTAATTTCTCTGTGGTGCTGTGGATTTATACTACTAACTCAGTTGCTCCACAACCACCAAGTCCTCCCAACTCCAGACAGTCACCAAAGTAGAAGAACATTCAGCAGCTGATGATGCTATCTCCTCATGAGTTTAGTCTTTTTTATTAGGATACATTTTCATTTCAAGAATAAATGAGTAAAAAAGATTTACCTCCTGAACTTTATGATTTAAATCTTTAGTTGCATTTCTGTAGAGTATGATCTCTGGCTCCTGTGCAACATGCTGACCTAAAAAGGGGCTAAAACAGCTGCAATCATTTGTGAAAACTATCACTGACTGAAGTAAAAAAAAACGCCTTGCTTTATTACATTACTTAGGGTCTTACATTGTAAAACTATATTAACCCTTGCATGGCGCTAACGGTTAGGCAGGCACTCTGAGGGAATTGAGGGCCTTCGCTCCGGCTTGGGTCACTTTGACCTGAGCGTTAGCACTTTGCAAGGGTTCAATGTATTAATGCACAGAAGGGGACAAACTGCTGATGGCTGTAGAGATTCAGTGGAATGCAATGAAACTGGAGATGATTTTGGATAAAAACCATGACCCCTTCTCCTCATTAATACATCCTGATGAAAAGCGATGTGATGAACATGTTTACAAGACAAATACCAGAGCATAATAGTTGATCAGCTAGTGAAATAATCATCATGTTTTTATTGCATTTATATAATGTGGAAATAGATCTCAGAAACGATTAGAACCTTCCAAATGTCTTTGTGTTTACATTCTTTGAGGTCTGTTACCTTGGACTTCGAATGAATTAAGTGCTGACTCTTACTTTAGTTCCCACACAACTTTATTGTATCAGTGGTAATCAGAGTCTATCGTAGACTCATCAAGTGCCTCTCATGATATCTGAGATTTAGGGGACAAGGAAAATCTATATGTCCTGCACATGCAATTTCCACTTACTTCACATACATTGCCAAAAACATTATGAAATGTATGAAATATATGAAATGTATTACTGTGCATGCGAAACAAAGCAGTGTATTTTTCCCTCAAGTATTTAAATAAATCATGCGTTAAAATGACTGCAATTAATGTGTGCTCTGGCATTGTCCATAAATGACTTGTTGTAGTCATGCTTGTTCATGGTGAAACTCAAATGCACATTTGGACATGTGCACTATGCGATTAGTAGCAAGTTATGAGCCAAAATGAGGAGAGGATGGTGCTCTACCGATGAGGCTAAAGTGAAATCAAATACCTATTCATGCAAGACAGGAAGCCTGTGTGACTCAGGACGGCCGCCCGCAGAGAACAGTACTCACTCCGCCCGTGCAAACACACCGGGTCACAATGGTAGGCAATTGACCAACAGGGAATGAGAGAAAGACAGTGAGATGAGCAAAAATAGGAGAACAGAAAACAACAGGAAGTCACAGCTGATCAATGCTGACTCAAATAGAGAGAACAGAAATGGCTGCAGCTGTGGTGTTTTGGCATCACAGAAGCAAGAATGGGTAACATTGGCAGCACCGTACATGTGTTGATAGTGAAATCCCATTACAAGGCGTTGCAGCGACCTGTAATTTAACTTTGACTGGTTTAAATCACTTTATGAGGTAGTCTGTGAAGTAATTTGTATTAGACGTCAGGAGCTCTGTCAGTCTGGAGGATCTCGTCCACTGAGAGGTTGCCATGCGTTTCTTTACAGTTAATGAAAATTCTGAAGACACTTAATGTCTAACTTAATAGAATCTTCTGCTCTTTGTTGCATGATGGCTCATACATCTCTAAAACAAGTTTGAGAAGTCCTTAAATTTAGAGTCAAAGAGCAGAATCTATCCTCATGACCTTACCAAGGTACATATGCTACCTGACAAGCGGGGAGGAGACGGTGCACAGTCTGAATGCATCATTAATACATGAAAGGGAACAATTATCATACAAATTTCATTGTATTTCATTAATCTTGAAGGCGAGGAGTCACGGCCACACACATACGTTCATAATCATACAGCCATGTACTCCCACTCATACATATTTGCACACAAAATCAAAGAACAAAAATCTGGAGTACAAAGGAGCTGAAAGGATTGCAACAGAATGCCCTGAAGCTGCAGCCGTGCATCAAACATTCAGCCATTATTGTTTGGGGCAATCCCCCATTTCCACAAAAGAGAAGTTAGAAAACGTCCTCTTACAGTGAACATAAATCCTTTTGCTTTCTCTGACAGGATTTAGATAAAGATGTAACACATACTTTGATGCATTCAAGGCAAAGTTATGCCACACACTTTAAAGCAAAAGTGATAGCACTATGCTGGGAGGCTGTTACAGCAAAAGCTCAGCAAAAGCTCTGCAGGGGGAATATCACGTTGAGGGTTGTACTCTATTACTAATAATAGGTGAATAGCACCAGATGATGAATCAGTCTGGAGGGGTAATTTGAGGAAATCATCTGAAATATATGCACTTTATCAATCCATAGACACTGGGTTTCTGTTTTAAAAGGTCCTGAGATCTAAAACTGAGAGATCTGAGCAAAAAATATATTCAAAAAGTGACATAGGATGTAATGTATGCAGTTTATTGTGAGACAATGATTACGTCAGTGATAAAAAAGAAAGAAAGTTTTTTCTCATAATGGAAAAAATATTTTCCCCAATAAATGAACCCTTGATTTTGTTAAAGATTTCATTTGATGGAGCAAATACATGACTGACATTTCGAATGTGACCGCATGGCTCTTGGAAATAATACTATGTGTGATATTTCACATCTTGATATTGCTATAAAAATCTTGAATATATTATGCAGCCCTACTTATTAAACTTATAATAATAAAAAAAGAACCAAGACAGAATAACTGTTCTCATATTATTTGAAATGTGTATTGCAATTAAAGCACTGATATTCAAAATAGTAAGAAAAATTATATGAAATATAAAAATGAGATCTATTGTAGGTGGTCATCCAGGGGGAACACAAGTAGGAAGTGAATATTACCGGTACTGTAAAGATTTTAACAAATTTCTTCAACCCACCAATGTACGTGATCATGTGTTATAATAGGTTTGAGTGGGAGCCACTTTATTGTTACCTTGAAAGCGTATTTGCGGTTTATGTGGTCATCAGGTTCCACCGGTGCAATGACATAACTGGGCAGAGGGATGCTACCGAGCACTGTTTCCTCCCTGCTGTCTGTGAAGCAACAACACACAAACACACACACACACACACACACACACACACACACACACACACACACACACACACACACACACACACACACACACACACACACACACACACACACACACACACACACAAAAACACACACACACACACACACACACACACACACACACACACACACACACACACACACACAGACGCACAGAGTATTGTTACATCCATTTAAAATGACAGCTAATTCTAAGATCTTTTAAGATGCTCACAAGAGCAGATTTACAAACAGAAGGCAAATGAGTGAGGCATAATTCACGGGTGACTCTTGTCTCTACGAGGTGGTAGCATGTCGCAAGATGCGGCATGTGGCTTATGTATTATTCAGTACGATTAATGGAGAGAGAAGGTAGATGCTATGGCAACACAAGCAGAAACTCCCATAATAACGAACTGCAGTTAACAGGACAGGAGGAGGCAGATGAAGTGAGAGCTTCAGAGATCACACATATCTAATAACAGTCATTGACAGCAGAGGAGATCACTACAGGTCAGTGCGTCTGATTCCACGACCATTAGTTCAACTCTAACCAAGTACACTGTCCATAGACTTACCTTTGTAATAAAATAAGCAGAAGTCCGACAAAACAAACCACTTCCTTTTCCACAGTCGCATTCCAGAGCTGTCCTGGAGGTGAGGGGGAAAACACAACACGGTGTATTTATAACTATTCCTCGCAGGAGCATATATTAGTTCACAGTCTAATTAAAAAAGTGTAGTTTGGGAATAGCATGCTTGATAGCTCAAGAAAGTGAGAAAAGGCTACGAGCACGTCATTAGACCAATAATTGAATCTTTTTTTTCTCTCTCTTTTAAGGAATTAAGCAAAAAGCTAAAACCTTTACAGTTTAACTAATTCTTTAGCTATGTTTTTTTTTTTTTATACACTTCATCGTTTTGCGAGTTGTAAAGGATTTTGTATAGGCAGTCGAAGTCTTCAGTATGCAAACCTTACTGTTTGTAGGATAACCGATTCTACACCAAATGAATGAGTACAGATAAAAACAACTACAATTCTAAGCGATCAGTGGCTACGTGATGACATATGGCTTCCCATGGGAGAGGCAGAGGAGCTCACCTGTTTGTAGAGCCAACCTCTTACTACCACTGGGATGTTGAGGTTTCTTTTAATAGCATGATCCCTCTTGCCAAAACTGTGCGTTTTACTCATTCCTCTGGAGCCCTGCAGGAAGCAAAGAAAGCCCTAAACAGTTAATTGCTTTGGTGGCTTTGGTAAGGCTTTTCTTTGCTTATCAAAGAACGCAGTCACTAATAGAGGATATTGAATTGTTACACAGTGCAAAGAACAAAACTGAAAACTTTTGTTACTTGAGCATAAAACAAAAGTATACTTTTAAAATTGTAAAAGTGCCCTCTTTCCTGGAGCTCTTCTATTAAGACCAGTATCAGGAAGAGGAAATGCCACAGGCTACTCCTGTGTTTGCAAAGAACCAACTATAATCAGGCATATTTTTAGACAAGGTCAGGATTTCTCAAGCTGACTAACTGGTTAAAAAAAGACCTAAAGACGGAGCAGGTGAACAGGAATAGAACAAAATAAGCCAGTTATTCATATAGTATGTTAACATAAAGGTAAACTATTCTAATACTAATAAGAAGGTTCTGTTGTTGTATTTTCAAAGATGTCAGAAAAAAAAATTACTCAGCATGAACTGAAACCCTGAAATTTTCTAACTATCTAGACTATCTAGAGCGGCTACATGCATGAATGCAAACATCTGTATCAGATGAGGTAAATGCTTTGCAGAGCCGATCGAGCAAATTCTACCACAAAGCTCTGACAGTCTCTGAACGAGATGTATCAAGAGAACGGTTCATTTCTTGGAGAGTACGTGCAGAGAAAGTGTCTGTGTTTGATCAAATATGTGACTTCCTTCTCTTTTTTCTTCTATTGTTCCACATCTACATTATATCTGTGGACTTGAAGGAGATAAGATTAAACAAGCACCAGTTTCTTCCAGACAAAACATAAATATCCGAAGGAGGACTGAGTCACTGGTGTGACTGAAGACGACTCAACAAGGTACATTTAAAGTGATAAATGTGTCTATTTAAAGTCCCAATGTTTAATGTGTAGAAGGACCAATGAACAGAACCACATTAAATTACTCATAATTAAGTTTTATTAAGCATATATACATCAGAAGACTGGACTACATCAAATATAGTGGTCTTTATAGTTCCAATAAATGCCTGTGCAGCCCCTTCAGATGTTTTTATGAGTATCCATATGCCTGAAAAAATTGTCAATTCATCTACTGCCAATAACAGGAGATGAATGAGTTTGATTATCCTGCACTTGATTAAACCAGTTAATCAGCAACAACCAAGACAGCTCCTTCAGTCATGGCCTGAAAATGAACCTGAAAAAAGCGGCACTCTAAAAACCTTTAATCATTCATAAGATGAATAGTATCTTTGGCACCGTTCTTTAGATTTTTCTTAAAGGGGACCTATTATGAAAAACACGTTTTCTCTTGCTTTAACATATATAAAGTGGTCTCCCCTCAGCCTGCCAACTCAGAGAAGGAGGAAAGCAACCAAATTCTGCAGTGTCTGTACAGCCGCCCGGATGAGCCGTCCAGTGTGATGTAGCTTCTACGAGCCGTTCAGATTCTGCTGATTTTCGTTACGTAACCAAAATGCAAACCACGCCCACAACTATAAAACCGTGTAACTGCATGGAGCGCCGACTATCGCGTCGCACTGCGTGACATCGGACGCTCTCTGTCCATCTCCCTCCAGCCAGCTGCCACTTTACTGAGGTTTTTGTAGTGAAATGAGGAGGTATCATAGAGATAACTTCCCATTTCAACTAACTGGATCAGCCGTTCCTCATCCATGACTGTTTCCTACAGCGCTTTCAACCGGCTTTCAACGCGAGTGACAGGAAGAAAATTAGAAGCAGGGCGTCCGACAAATGTTCAGCTCAAAAAGGGCGCGTCGTGTCACTCAGCACTGCGTTTTTCGTAGCGGTGTTTCGTGTAATTCAGGCAGCCAATCAGCACAGAGCCTCATTATCATAGCCTCCCCGCCCACTCAGAATCCCTCATAGATAAGGAGGTTAGAGAATGAGATGATAAAGACATGGCTCAGAGGCTGAATTTCTAATTTATTTAGCAAAAACAATCAAAAGCTTGTTTTTAAGACATCAAGGCCTGTTTAAACTAGGGATTAGATGCCATAATAGGTCCCCTTTAAGTTCTGCGGTGAAACAAAGGACGCATACATGTAACAGAAAAACCTGCTCTTTACACAGCTGAATTCTCAGGAAAGAAATGCTCACCTTTGACCCTGACGTGACATCCGCTGCTGCTGAGGTCACAGCTTTGGAGGATTCTGTGACCATGCTGGGGGATCTCTGATTGGCCGCTGACTTGGACATACGGGACTCGATCCTGCAGTTGAGAGGACAACATAGAAGAGGATCAGTAGCAGTAGTGATGTTCCGTTCTAGTCTCTGCAGTGACAAGCCGTGAAACAGAAGCCAGTCCTGTGCTGAGCTTTCAGATAAAAAGGATGTGACTATTTCCTGACCTCAACACAGGACCTGTCGCAGCCAATGGATTTGCAGTGAACGTATTAACAGTGAAACAACACCCCAGTAATACTTGGTGTGACACTCACCCCATGGCACACATTTACACACACACACACACACACACACACACACACACACACACACACACATAGTCAGAACATGCACCAGCACTCACACTTCGAGGACAGAACTTCGGAATCAAACTCCACAGTTCTACAGCTCAGCTTTGTCCAGACTATAGAAGCTACCTGATGTCAAGTCTCTTGGGTTTTTGTACCTAAAACAAAATCCCAGAGCATAACAACAAGCTATCATTGATGATACACTGCTGATGTCGAGAGCACTCCGATTTATCTGTGGACCAATATTATCAGACGATATTAGTTATCTGGCAATTTATCCATATTGGCATCATCATGAATAAGAAATTTGCGTTAATGTTGCATCGTTCGGACACTCTCCAATTATTTATCAGCAAAACTTAACAACAAATACTGTAATTAAACCTATTTTGTTGTTTACAGTAATATTGACTTCAGTTCATTTTCAAACTACATTATATCTTAGGGACCCCAAAAATATATAATAAATGTACACTTAATAAATGTTAGGGACATTTATTTAGGTTTTGTTTCTGAAAGAAAACAATATATCCAGGGGTGCACACAAGCCGGGACTCCAGGGCCAGCTTACTGCACGTTTTAGATGTTTCCCTGCCTCAACACAACCCTGATAGAAAAGGCTGTGTCACCAACAGAGTTGTGTAAACCTTGATGACATGTTGATGACGACCAGTGATAAGAATTAGGTGTGTTGAAAACAGGGAAACATCTAAAACATGCAGCAGACTAACCCTCGAGTCCCGGCTTGTGTGCAGGACTGAATATATCAGCCAATTTATTGTTGGGGACCTTCAATAACAAATTTTCTCAATTTTGTTAAATGTAGTTAACCCAGTGGGTTTTGGATTTTGGAAAAAGTAATTATTGTAAGTGCTGCAGTAGGACTTTAACATAAATACATATTTAAATAATATTAATATGTAAATATGTTAAAAGTTGCACTTCAGCTGGTATTAGTTCATTATAAATACATCTATTTTTGTTAAAATTGTATAAGTAGTATATTTAAAAAAAAAAAAAGAAGATCTCTCATGACCTTGAAAGGGTTTGACTCTACACCATTTTGCTGATTGTTAAACAGTAATCAATGCATGTGCTAGTGTGGCCTGCCCACATCCAACCCATCGGTGCCCGCAGCAGATGAAACTGCTGCCTGCTTCCTGTGACTCTGCAAAACTCTGCTGTGCAATGACCGTTTCTAAAAGCGGGGTCATTTGGAAGAACGAGGGAATCAAATCACACAAGGTTCAAAGCAGGTGAACTTATCAGAATGGCAATGTTTTTACTTTCAAGCACATTCAACAATACTGGAATCTTTCTGCTCCTAAAAATGTGGAACTGCTGGTGTCTCAACAACAGCAAAAAAAAGACTTGATCCCTCATTACATTATGTTGTACATGACATTTGTTTCAGCAGCATGGAGCTCAGGTACCGCTGTCAGGGCTTACTAAAGCAACGAGAAACTTTAAACTGGCACGCTGTCACAGTATTGTGTTCTTCAAGCAAAATTGTCTCCTCAGATCTACCAAGTTTTCTATTTAGAGGATCTGATGCAAGTCTTTGAAATGACATGATGTAACATCATGTACAGACACAATAATTATAACCAGAATTATAATACAAGCTGTGGTGGCTCTGTTGACCTATATGGATGCTAATGAATGTCAATCTGTGTAGTTGAACGAAATGCACGAAACATAAAGGGCAAAGTGAGGATGAATTCAATTTAACAAGGTCCCAAATGTTTTTGACACCTCTGGTATCAATGTTAAGTTACAGCAGATTTTTTTCATGATAACAAGATCTAAAATGTGTTGTATGTTATGAAAACTAAATTGTAGCCAAGTAACTTGCATTAATGATCAAACCTACCCTCCAGCATCCATGCATATTCCCTCTCACTGATCCAGAAAAACAAAAAATCACTCATATTGATTCTTAAGAAAGTATACAGTAACACTGCAAAATTCATATAAAACCTCTGTAATATCCAGTCCATGAAAGAGCTGAAAACAATAAGACACCAGGAAACAAAGTAGCCTGAATACACGAAAGAAAGCTCTTGCTTTGTCCTGCTTGCTGATAGCAGCCGTGATTTTTCCTACATTGTGTGGTGCACTACACTTAAAGCTACTGTAGATAGGGGAAGGATGTATGTCAGCCACTAAAGAAAAAAGAAAAAGAATAAAAAGCACTGAACATAAAAGAAGAAGAAGATAATCTGAACTGGAACGTGGCCGACGGTCATTCCACGTTCACAGCTTGGACTGCGGCCAGTGTTTTTACAGGATGTGTCTGTTGTATGAAAGGGAAGCTGCTGTTTTATGTGACTATTTATCACCACTGTCATTGGAACAGTTTCCCAAGAGATTTGTTGTGTCATGAGGATGAGCAGAACAATGTTTCACATCACGTAAGGCAGCAGAGGGAAGCCTCTGAGGCTCTGAAAGTACACTGTATTTGACATGTTTAAATCCTTTTAAGTGGCGGGTGTACATGGGACGAGTTAATTAACTGACCACAGCGTAATCAATGAAGACGTCAGGTCAGTAAGGAAGTCGCTGATCGACCTCCTGGTAAAGAAGGATCTCCTGGAGCTCCTTCCTGCCTTGAACCTGTCCTCAATCCAATACAGACCTCCTAACACCACACATGAATTTTTCCTTTCTTTGAATGCAGTTATGGAATAAATTAACTTTCTAATGATATGTCTTTGTATGCACAATGCTACAATATCATCATGACAATAAAAAGAACGTGTTCAGTCCAGTTCAGCACACAACACAAACCCACAATGGTCTAATAACTCAAAGGTGTGGACACACTGACCTTTAAAAAAAGCTAACTGAGTTTACACTCCTATATTTCTTATCTGTAGTTGCTACTCCTTTTGTCCTCATGCATTTTACTAGAACGGGTCATTAAAATACCAAACTGTAAGATCCAGTCAAAATTATGTCATAATCCCTCCATCACATAAACGGTAAGCTTTATAATCACTGGGCTTCAGTGATTACAGTATAAAGTGTCTGTTCCTGTGTGTTTGAGGCTTTTAAAAGCTAATGTTGAGAACTGTTGATTACAAAGGCCACGCTGTACCAGTTTATACAGCTATCTTTGCAACAGAGAGTAGAGCTGCGTTCAGTAACAAATGGGAATTGGAAATTTCTAACTTCCAGTTGGGGAAAAAAAGAGAAAAATGTCAAAGGGAGGTGGATTATCCTAGTTTGGGCAAAATTAAACATAAGAATAGTAATAATAAGACATAATTCATTAATTTTGTTTCTTAGATGAAGTGCTTAATATCACTGCTGGTTAGAAAAAATTTAGGTCAGAAAAATGATTAGCAAAGTAAAATACAAAAGCAAAAGTGTTGACTTTCTGCTGTCAAGTCACAGAGAAGGCAGCATGATACTGTATAACTGTGAGTACAGACCATAAGTTCATATAAGTATGTGGACATAAAATGTGAGTATGTGAAATATAAATTGTGAATTACATATTTTTAGATGTAAGTGGCCTCCAAGTGACAGTGTTGTGTAAAATCACACCATTATGTACTCTCAAGCATGGAAGAAGTAATATTTCTCATAATACGCCCAGGGAAGACCAAAATAAAAAGCTACCTTAATGTTTAACAGCCTGTCCTAACTGCACACGAGCGTCCTACTATCGTCCGACTATCGCGTCTCTGTCCACACTGAAAGCGTTTTGGGGGCCCACGTTCTTTTGATTGACAGCTGAAACTTGCCTTTTAAGGCTGATTTATGGTTCCGCGTTACACCAACGCAGAGCCTACGCCATAGGTTACGCCGTCGATTTAACGCGGAACCATAAATCAGGCTTTACTCACCGCACTACCCGCCCATGCGCTCCTGAAAGAAACTCCTAAAAGAACTCCTAAAAGAGTAAAGAGACAAGTAAAAGATGGGTGAGTACTTATTTTCCTACGTTTGTACTTTCTAAACAGAAAACAAGCTTGATATTGTGATATTTAAATGTTCTTCTATTTTCTTCCTGTCGCTCGCGTTGAAAGCCGGTTGAAAGCGCTGTAGGAAACAGTCATGGATGAGGAACGGCTGATCCAGTTAGTTGAAATGAGAAGTTATCTCTATAATAGGTCCTCATTTCACTACAAAAACCTCAATAAAGTGGAAGAAAGAAATATTATCTTATTATCTTATCCCATTATCTTATTCTTATTTCTTATAATTATGTTTCTTTACCGGAAATTACATACAATGTAGCCAGGTATCATAGAGATAACTTCTCATTTCAACTAACTGGATCAGCCGTTCCTCATCCATGACCGTTTCCTACAGCGCTTTCAACCGGCTTTCAATGCGAGCGACAGGAAGAAAATAGAAGCAGGGCGTCCGACAAATGTTCAGCTAAAAACGGCGCGCCGCGTCGCGCTGCTTCGCTCGCGGCCAGTTAGGACAGTCCAATAGAAAATAAAGCAATGGAATTGATTTTGTCGCTGACGCTCGCTCGCGTCGCATGCAGTTAGGACACGGTGTAAGTCATCGTGTGTGTTCCAAGCCAGTCTGGGAAAATTTACTTCACAAAGGTAAGCTCAAAGCAAAGCAAAAGTTACCTTAAAATATCAAATATAAACAAGGTTTGTGTGGCAGGGTGGAGAGGTTGATGGGATACACGCACCTGTGTCCCATCCGCCTCTCCACCCTGCCACAGTTTGTCTCTATATGCTATATGGACTTACCTTTCACTTTCCATGACAACCATATCTTTTTGTGTGATGTGCATGAAAATGATACTATTTATACTGTGAGCTTAAACAGACTAGAATTGGCATTCTGTTACATTGCTTTAAAACATCTTGATGGTATACAAATCCATGGATCACGTATATATCGATGGATCAGCGCTAAATCACAGACAAAAGATATTTTCAAAAAAGGAATAAGAATGTAAGGTGCAGAGGAATCCCATTCATTAGTTCTGTGTTTCTCTAACAGACACATGCTTGTCACTCTCCATGTTTCTGCTTGCAGTGAAACGTTTGTTATGCATGATCATATTACACCAGGCAGTTTAACTACCATCAAACAGCTGCTGCCTTGTGTTGGACTATAAACTTATCATGCAGCTTTGATGGCTTTGCAGGATGAGATTCACACAACAAGCTTAATACAACAATAACTCCTGCTATGACATGATGGTATATATGATGGGGACGGAAAATTCCCAACCATTCAGTGATCATACAGAAAAGCTTTTTTCTTGTGGGCATCAGTTGTATCATTACGATGGTGACGATGAAGGTAACAATGTGAGGAACAAAGCTAATGAGCTTACTGCATCCAGATCTGGTGTCACGTTATAAAAAGCCATAAATATGTAAATTCAGTTTGATTAGAAAGTGTATCTTTCTGTGTTCTGACAATAACTGCAGCTCATATTACATATGAACAGTAAAAGTGAAATGCAACTTTTAACCTGCTTTTTACTGCTAATTATACACCATCCACAAAGAATGAAAAGAAAGTCTTTTTTTGTACACCCCCATCCCCTTTCTTGAAATAATTTCTCTTTACATTTCAGCATGCAGTATTGTGACCAGCTCACCTATCTTGCAATGTGTATTCCGTGTTTTCAGGAGAAATCTGTCCGGTCACAGGATGCCGAAATGAAGTGGTCCTCAGGTTGTGGCTGCAGTACAAAGAGAAAAACACCCATCAGATAACAAAGTCAAGTCATTAACTATATTCCTGGCTGACTCCTCAGCCATCTCATGTGTATGTGTACAAGCTCACAATGATACCTGGGCCAACATTACTGAATCTATGGGAGCACTGCAGCCAGTCACAGCTCATATTCTTTTCCACAAACTGTGGGGCTCAGCAGTCTCTGTCATCCAGCTCACCAGCTTTATTGATTTCAACTATATGGGGCCATTCATTGCTTTAACTAGAGCATAAACGCTCGTTACTGTCACATGGAAGGACGAGACACGGTGATGTTGCTGTTGAGACGAATTAAATATTATGACACAACAACATTAGCATTATCAATTATCACATTGGATCAGTTATCAACTGCAATTCAAGCAATCATTTTCCAGAAGAAAAAGAAAAATACTGCAATTAGTGACATATGTACAAACCATTTCTTTCTCAACTTTCCTCTCAATATTTTATCAAAAATGGGAAAGAAAAGTGAAAAACGTAAAAGTAACTTGTCACTGATGCACTGATGTTGTCTCTTATCTGTTCAAACTATAATAGCACCCAGTACACACTTGACTCTCAAGTGCATCATTTCGAGTTCGATTTGATCAGCACAAACGAGGATTTTTTTTTAGATTTTTTAGATTAGATTCAGCTTTATTATCATTGCACATGTTAAGGTACAGGGCAAGGGAATGCAGTTAGCATCTAACTGGAAGTGCTTGTGCAGTGAAATAAACACAATGTGTTTACAAACTTCCCCTGTAAAAATATTTGAAACACTATTGATACATAGAAATGTACAAGATATACAGTATAAGTTTATCCCTTTCATCCAATAGTATTATTTATTTATAGCTTTTTTCTCTAATAAGAATAACAGATAAAAAGTCCTGGTCAAAATAATGTTTCTGAAACATAGGAGCTATAGTTTACGTTACTATCTGGTTTTTGTAGGATACTAATTTAATTTCCTCTGAATTCCTTTTAGTTCCCTCAATAATCATTATACATGTTCAATTCCTCAAAAAAGATGCAAATTTTTGCACTTGAACCAAGTTGCTTCCAAGGACAAACAACTTGTTTCTGTTTTTCTTGTTAGCTACGCTTGACTGTGGGATCAATACACAAGCAGTTTTTCTCATAAACATCTGCAAAGATGCAAGTGGCTGAGGTAAATATGTTTTCCCGATATTCGCTAAATAAATTAAATGTATACATCAAGGATAGAGGGAATCTTCTGAAGGAGAAGTGCTGAGTTTACTTTAAAGGCACAGCATTTCACAAACAGAAAGCTGTTCTTCACTGCATCGACATGCAGCAGCAGGAGGGGAATAAAACCAAGCAGGGTGGAAAGACTTATGAGTTGGCATTTCAGAAAACTATGCAACCAGGCAAACTCAAAAAACATGACATCAACTGTGAACATCGTACAAATGCATATGCATATGTACATACATCCAGCACATATGGATTCAAAAATACACACAGAGACTCATAACCTGCTCAGCTGCAACGGGCACATATTCTGCAGTGTACCAACATCCCTTGTTAATTGGAAACCTGAATTCTATGAGGCTTTTGTTTTAGCCACATTATTTCTGAACTACTTGTCATGGAATTTGCAGCATTCCCAGTTAGTGTACAAGCGCTGCAGCACAGTGGGCCTATTTATTTGCAGAAGGCTACCTTCCATTAAAGCTGGTGGGGAGGCTGTTCCACTGGGGGAGACACACTACTGCAAAAACATGCAGTCTCCTTGATTATGTAGAAGAGAAACAGCTTTTTAGTCACATGAATTTCAATGCAGTCTCAACAATTTCATGTGAATACCATGAAATGATATGATACCTTAGGAGAAATAAGGAAGTAGACTCAAAAAACATTTTGCAGTGCATTTATTTCTGAAATTTGATACTGATTTGTATGAATATAGCAACAAGGCAGAGTGGTCAAAATTATACTGTAAGTGTTCATACAGTGTCACTGCAAAGGTACTTATAATACCCTGACACAAGTTCTCTTTAACAAAATCTGGGAAGCTCAAAACATTTTTATTTCAAAAACAGGCCACATTACTAACACTTGCGTGCAATCAGGTTAAGCACAGTTTCTCTTTGACGCCAGATAAAGAGTACAAAGAATGACTGGCATTTCTTCATGCAGAGGGGTGCAAAAAGGCATCTCCAAGTGTATCATTTCATTCCTGAAAACACTGGGCTTGTGACCACAACCCTAACCCTGTGCACAAACCTCTTGGAACTTGTTTTATCAGTCTTTACAAAACCGAGGTTAAGCAGACTTCTCAACTGAGGATAGCAGAATAACAGCTGAAATTGTAGGCTGAGAACTGAAATTGTAAAAAAGCGCTTTTTCTAATAAGTCCAACAACTGGGTTCAGGTGTACATAGTTCAGCCATAACAGCTCCGTACAGCAAAACAAGAAGCTCAAGACAACACTTGTCACACACAAGGGCCCGGTTTCCCAGATCAGTTAAGTAGCTCTTAACAGCGAAAGACTTCTTTCACAGGCTCCTTAAGATGGTTTGAAAGAAGTCTTTCGCTGTTAAGAGTTACTTAACTGATCTGGGAAACCGGGCCAAGAACTGTCAGAGGGAGAGGAGAGGCAAAGCTGAGCATCTCTCTTTCTCACACCAAAATACACACTCAAACTGGTCCACAAACTGGAGACCGCTCCTCAACACAAATCTACTGTCTGTCAGGGATCGCACCACTCACTTAAACTCTATTAAGATAACTTACCCTCAGGAAAAAAAAGAAAAAAGTCTTCTTGAGTGAGCACAGATTTCTCTGCCTCCATTAACTTCTCACGATGTCCTGGTGTGCACTGCACCTAGCGTGGAGAGTCTAACATGTTGTGAGATTGTGAATCATCATGAATTAGCTGCTTGGCTCGCTGCAAAGCTGCAAGTCACGAAAATCCTGCTAAAATTAATGTGGTAGGTGAAAAATGCAAAGAGGGTGGCTCATAGTGTCATCCACAAAGAGCAGAATAAAGTGGAGACGGCGGGCTGTGGGCTGAAGGGGGAGCTCGTAATCTCTGCTTTCCACTGCTGGTGAGAGCTGCTGCAAAGACCCATCTCCTCACCAACAGGGGAATGCCTCTGTGGCTTATCAGATCTGCCCGTCCTCTCCACCTCTCACTCCCACTTTCTCAGAATGTGCTAAACATCATCCCTTTCAGGAAAATGCAAGTTATGCAGCAACTACTGAAGAGAAAATACAGTACAGTATCTTTGCCATCAACATAGTCTTGAGAAATTGTTTATTTTGAACGAATGCCAGGTCCTTGGTGTCTAATTGTCAATAGGCTGTAAATTTCTCTCCTTCAATAACAAGTCTGTGATGATTTGGAGATTGATTTTAGACAAGTTTACCAGAGGCATCCTGTTAGAGGCTAAATTGCCATTTCAGATTTTAATTGCCAAGTCTATCCATTACTGTTAAAGCATCATTTCTAGTTGCCTCACGTACAGTTTCCCAGGTGGCTTCATGAAACAGCCAAAGTGAAAAAAAGACCTTAAAGTCTGATATTTGTTCAAATATAATAACAATAATGAGGAAAGAAGAATGTTTTAGACTTCAATTTACTGTCCAAGAAAGAACTATTTGGCCTACAAAAAAGCGGGTGTGCCTGTGTATCGCTGCTTCCTTACCATTTGGTAAATTCCCAGTATATTTGGTATATTCCTCTGCAGGTAACAATTCATATGAATGATTTTATGTTACTCCCCAAAAAAAAATAAAAATAAGGTTTAATGTTAAAGATATGCTGTTTTCGACTGTAAGTAATGACTCAACTGGCAGTGAATTGTGGGCAGAATGTTTGGAAATATCTTTCTGCAGAGATTGATTTAAATAATTATCTCCCTGAATTTAATGCACTGAAAGGGGAACAGCCATATATCCAGCAAGGCCAGGTGAAAACATTACTGTCTCCATGACAACAAATTTGTGACACAGTGTTTATTTTATGTCTTGTTGATATATATTACTATGTCTTGTTGATTGTTTATTATTTTATGTCATTTTAAATTATGCTTCTATTTTATTGCCTGTATTTTTGCACCGTGGGTCAGAGAGGACTGTAATTTAAATTGTGCTGTATGTCGAACATAAAGCTTGACTGGACTTGAATTTTCAACAACAGCGAAACAATAGTTTAGAACAATACCTGTTCAATGAAGAATGAGTTGTGGCTACTTTGCGCAAGCCGTTAGACACAAAAACATTTCTATTTGCTGAATTTCAAATAACTTCTCTCTTTCAACATCTACTGTACAAAATGGAGGGAAAAGACTTCAGGAGTGTGGAGAAATCCCAGTGGAGAAATCACATGGTCAGAAGCCTGTCCCTGCTGCCATTGGCTGAGACAGCCTAGTAACGTACTCAGTCCATCTTAAAGCTAACTCACAGAGACAGACAACTATGGGTGTTCACATTCACAGCTATGGCCAACTTGGAA
Source organism: Cololabis saira (assembly GCF_033807715.1). NCBI lineage: Eukaryota > Metazoa > Chordata > Actinopteri > Beloniformes > Belonidae > Cololabis > Cololabis saira. The sequence continues at coordinate 28,951,662 of NC_084588.1, read as the reverse complement.
TTGATTGGTTGTGGGAGGAAACACATAGAGGAAACCCTTGCAGGCACAGAGAGATCATGCAAACTACACACAGCTGAAGCCTCATCTCAAGTCCAAACCAGCAACTTTCTTGTCCCGAGGCACCAATGCAAACCACTGCAGCAATCTCCCATGCTGCAATGTCTCAAACCAGTAAGTATATACAGGAATGTCTCAGAAAATTTTAATATTGTGATAAAGTTCTTTATTTTCTGTAATGCAATTAAAAAAAACAAAAATGTCATACATTCTGTATTCATTACAAATCAACTGAAATATTGCAAGCCTTTTATTATTTTAATATTGCTGATTATGGTTTACAGTTTAAGATTAAAATTCCCAGAATATTCTAATTTTTTGAGATAGGATATTTGAGTTTTCTTAAGCTGTAACCATGATCAGCAATATTAAAATAAAAAAAGTCTTGCAATATTTTAGTTGATTTGTAATGAATCCAGAATGTATGACATTTTTGCATTACAGAAAATAAAGGACTTTATCACAATATTCAAATTTTCTGAGACAGTCCTGTAAATGTCATCTAGTAGTATTCGATCTTACAAATTTTGCTAGGCTGCTGATGACTTTATTTCCAACAAGCAGTAACGAAAGCATCATTAATTATTGTTGGTCCATTAATGATGTGCCTCTGCAATATCCACTAAATTGATTGTGGTGTTTCAAAGGGCTGCAGATATGCACACATGACAGGCTAAATGAGATGCCACAAACTGCTGCTAACTCCTACAATAGCGCATGTATGTATGTACTGTATGTGCCTGATATATGCCACCAAGGTAATGTTACTGTGTTACAGAGAGTCCCACAATATTACATCATGAGAAAAAGATAATATGCTTCACCAGGAGACCCTGCAGCATCTTAGGCCTCAGAGACAAAAATAATTAAGCTCAGTGTTTTTTGCACATTATCTGGACAAAGGGAGCAATTATGAAGATAAGCGTGTAACGGCTGGATTTTCTCATATACTGACCTTTATTGGTTTCATAGAGGGGAAGAGCAGTGGCCTCAACCGGCCTCATTTTCATGACATTTGGAGAAAAACTATTTTGGCAATCTCTCCAAAGAGTTACAATACTGTGAAATTCCACTGTGACTCAAAATGGAAATGAGGGATGCCAGCTTCAATCTGACTGACTGGATTTTCACAGTCGCTGGTCTCATTCACTACTATCACCATCTTTATGTCAAGTGTTTAGAACCCAAGCAATCCTAAGCTGTGTTGACACAGTTTTACAATCATGCTGAAGGCCAGCTATCTCTCAACACTGTGTCTAGTCCAAAATAGCTCGTAAACAAGCTTGCAATCATCCAGCAGACTACTGCTCAAAAACAGCCTCAAACAAAACCACAAGCGGGTGCACAGACTTGCCAATGTCTAAGCCCCCTGTCAGACAAAGGCTTTGGCATAACCTAAAAGAACTACCACCTTATTAGCATTCAACGCACACAGTTCTGAGTAAGCACATTTCATTGGAGTTACAACTGTGCTTTACCCCATATTGTGGTACAACATACAACAGAACTTTGGAAAGTTTCAAAAAAAGACACATAAAACACGTTTTTTGTGGTTAATGTAAGGAAACACTTCCTTTCTGATGTTAGATAGTATAAGAAAATTATTAAAGATTTATTTTTTAGGACCCTTTTTAAAATTACTTTGTGACAGGTCAAAAGTAACTGCCTTTTGTTGTCCTTTAGTGACTTTGCAACTAATCGAGAAGTATGCTTGGGGCCATTGTCCACTTGGAGGAGCCATTCATGCCACTTTTTGGCTGATGTCTAGAGATACTGATTTAACTTGTCCACATTCGTTATGCAGCCATCTACTTTGTATAATTACCAGTCACTGCTGTTACTAACCCCAAACTTGACAGATGACATGTTTTTCTGATGTCTTAAAACTCATTCCCTTTTTCTTCAAACATAAGAGCAATCATGATAACCAACCAGATCAATTTTGTTCTTATCAGACTACTAGACAGGCCTCTAGAAATTAAGATTTTTGTTCCAAAATGCAGCTTCCAACTGTAATCCGACTTTTTGACAGTGGGTTGTTCTCTCTGCGTAGCCTTTCAGCTCATGTTAGAACAGAACATTTGCTACTGTGGATAAGGATATTCTATGTCTGGTTTCAGCAAGCATCTGTGCACGGTCTTTTGCTGTTATTCTGGGATTAATTTGCATATTCATCACAAAAGTATGATCATCTCTGGGACGCAAAGGGCCATCTCTTTCCTAAACAGTATGATAGGTCTGTGTGATTCTTTTGGGATTCTTTTCATGATGTCTTGGTTGGTTTCTCTTGATTTTCCCATGCTCATCAACAGAGGTCCTTGGCGTCAATAAGCCTATCAGAAACTTCCAATGTCAAGTGGTTTAAGGTCAAAGTAAACACAGTATTTATTCATGTTTACTGTATGTAAATGTAAAGAAATACTAGGGGTGTGCAAACAAGGGTACCTCACGATTCGATTCGATTTCGATTATTGGAGCTTCGATTCTTCGATTCTTCGATTATAACGATTGTCGATTCGATTCGATTATTGGTGCCACGATTCTTCGATTATTGTGATTTTTAATGCTTTTTTCCATACAAGATTGATTTTGTCTTCATCTGTGGCTACATTTGTAAATAAATAGCCAATCCATTAACTCAGTTCCTCTAACAACACTCATTAAGTAAATAACAAGGTTTTTTGAACATTTGACATGTATTTTTCAAAGACACAAAATAATTTATTTTATGACTATGTAAACATTTGCTCTTTGACTTACTTAACTTTGACCAGGGAAAGCTGCACTTGCATGAGAGCTCTGCACCCTCTATTGGCGGAAAACACTGAAAACGGTCAAGCCCTGGATTTAATGAGTTCATTAATTCAAGTAAACCAGATATGAACTTAGTGTAAACATATCTGCCATATTTCAAGTGAACAATAAGAAATGTGCATTCTTGAAAATGAAATGATTCAGCAGCTTATTCAGTCTGGAATCTGGATAGGATAACTTAAAAAAAAAAAAAAAAAAAAAAAAAAAAAAACATTTTTTTTTCTTTTTTTTTTAATAATCGATTCTTGTGTCGATGTGACGATGTGTCGATGCATCGACACATCGATGAATTGCACCCACCTCTAAGAAATACTGATAAAAATCTCTCATTATTCCAACACTTTCCAAAAAAAAATCTAACTAACTGCCCAAAGCAAGTGTGGTAGCAACTGTGAGTAAGACAATAGCATGTTATATTAAAGTAAATATACTGTAGGAAAGCCCTATGTTAGACAAATAATTAAAAATCATGGTGAAAGTATATGCTGTCGGCTCCTATCTGATTCTGATTGCTCTACGTAAAAATTATCCCATCCAAATAAGTAAAGATTGAAAAAATAAATGATCAGTTTATTTCACTTCATGCTTGTCCGGGTGAGCGTTGCTTAAGCTTTTAAGGACCTGTGATGGACTGGCGCCCTGCATGTACCTCTGCCTTTCCCCTGACGAGAGTTGTGATAGGCTCTAGCAGACACCCGTGACCTTCAACGGGATTAACTGGGTATAGATAATAGATGGATGGATGGGAGTTTCAAGAGAACAGTAAAAAGAGAGAAAGAAACGACTGCACTCAAATGAATCTTTCCCAACTGGTCACATAATGACACTTGATCAAAGGCTCTAGGAATCGTGTATTAGCCCTCTTGGACTCTCATTACCATATATATACTGCATATATGTAGATATCTTCCTTTTTTTCAAATGGTATTACTATACATTTGCATATGGCTGAGGGAGAGCATAAAAACTGACAAGGTTTGCATTCACAGGCTCTGAGGGAGTGTGGGATAATGAGGCACAGGCCTTTCACCCAGGAGATGAAGGTTCAGGTGAGACTGTTACTATTGTACTCACTGGTTTTAGTCTATAGCAAAATCACTTGGACGAAGTGATTGGAGAACAGGTTTCTTGTGTTTATTTCAACTAAAATATGTGGCTAGTTTTATGGAGTGTCTCCTACTGTCTGAGCTGGGAACCGTTATAGTTTTGGCCAAATCTCATAAAGGTCTGATTACCAAAATTTATGCTTTATTACTTTGCCCTGATTCTTCAGACTATGACTCTCTGAAGCAGCTCTGGGGGCAAGTGTTGTTCAGCCCCGTAGACTGGAACAAGATCTGCATCAAGGTTTTTTCAAACTGTACTTCTTTCTCTAATCACAAACATTCAACAACAAATTAAAATGCTTTCACCATATTTATTACCCTCCTGTTCGCATCCAGAGAGTATTTCCTGCTAACTAAATCCATCCATCCAATTTCTGGATCTGCTTAATCCTGTACAGGGTCAAGGGGCTAACTCCAATCTTTGTCATAAATGTAAAGTACATTTATCCACTTGTTTTTGTTACTCCAGACATGGTTTCTGACTAGGGTTGCAAAGGGGTGGAAAATTTCCGGTAAATTTCCGGAAACTTTCCGGAAACTTTCCATGGGAAGTTAAGCTGGGGAATTTTGGAAATATTCCAAATTGGAAACTTTCCATGGGAATTATGGGAATTTATGGGAATTATTGGGAATTTATGGGAATTTATGGGAATTAACTGGAAATTGGGGGTAATTTAAACAAACTGTATCATATCCAAACATTAGCAACTAACTTACCAGCTAGCTAGCTACTGTGTTAATACATTTTTAATTTAATATTTGCAAGTTAAACATTAATACCATTATAGATCAATTATATTTACCCCATAATATTATCAAAACTTACTTGACTTTATATAGTCCGTGGGCTCAAATGTGTGGCTTCAATAGTCTTGTGCTTTGAGCTCAAATGTGTGGCCTCCAGCTTCAAGAAATCACCTGTGCATGTGATGGAGGAATGCACAGTGCATGTAGGGGGTGTGGCCTCAATAGCCCTGCAGTAAGCAATGTGCTGTGTGCATGTGATTGAGGAGTGTACTTGCATTAAATCTGGTTGTTTTAGCCAAGACTATGCTACAATATATTTCCCCCAACTATATTTAAGTTCCCTGTTAAGGGCCAACCTTCAATTCTGTAAATGTATTATTTATTCCTGTTAATTCCTGTTAATTCCCATATATTCCCGTTAATTCCCATGGAAAGTTTCCAACTTTGAAAATTCCCGGAATTTTGCAACCCTATTTCTGACACTGACAGTGATTCTCTGTTAGTGATTCTAATATTTTTAGATAAAAAAAAAATATTTTGTTGTTGTTTGGAGGAACTGTAGCTCGTGAATAAATCAATGAGTGGCCAATAACACTTTGGATTTATACAGCAGTTTTATCAATGAATACTGATAACCCAGAGCAAAGAGAAGACATCTTTTTTTCATTTTTTCATATCTACTAACAAAACTGTCATATCGAAAGTGTGTGACTTTGTGGGAATCAGTATACAGAAAAACAGTGTAGAGTAGACGATTACGGTGTGACACTGCACAAGTAAATTCAATCTACAGAAAGTGGCCTTATTGATCTCTAACTCTTCATGTTACAAAAATGCACCTTTAAGTGAATAAACAATCCATACAATTGAAAAACCCAACAATTGGAGCAGTTGCACTCTGGGTTTAAGCACAGTCAAATGTGGCAATCTATAATCCCTTAAATATTGCGTTAAATCTAATTACAGGAAACATCCATGGCTCAGATTAAGGAAAAACAGATCAGTGAATATTGTGCTATTAAAGAGACCAACCTACACTTTTAAAAGCTCTTTAAAAGCTGAATCTTAGCAAGCTTTTTATCAGCACACTCACAGTGTGTAAGCACTATCCTGTGTTGGCTGTACTGATTAAGTAAGTTCATGACAAACTGATCAGAAAGGGCAAACATATAAGTTCTCAGCATTGTGGAATCACATTAACTGCATTGCTGCATCATGAATAAATCTGATTAAACAGATGTATTTCATCAGCAGAAATGTTGCATTTTGCAAGTGGTTTAAAAGCTATCACTAAAATGCAACAATGCAACAGAGAAAGGATACAGTCTGCTAACGAACGCATCAGAGGGCAGTTTAAGCTGTGCCTCTTTATGGCACATAATAGAAGAATAAAAAATATATACAGAGTATAGCTAAAATACAGACCATTGCATCTCATCAAGATGATTAAATAAGAAAATCATCAAACAAATATTTGTCAAACTTTAATCTAAAATCTGACACGGGAAAAACAAGGCCTATTTTCTCTGTAACACCTCAAAATTTCACATTATCCTGTTCTCCTTCATCACCGCACACATGAATAAAAACATAACTTCAGAGAAGTGAGCTGAGCTCTTTATCAAAGTTGGGACTCAATCTCACGCAAAAGGTGTTGCTAAAAGAGAATCAGTGATATATGAAAAAGAACATGCTGATCTTTACCTTCCTCCTTTTTGACACAGTTAACTTTTCACCTACTGCAAGTCGGAGGGAGGGCGAGATATGTGATGCACAAAAAAAGAAGAAGTTTGATCATGATGGTTGAATCACAGCTTTTATGGAGCTGCAAAATGAAAACTATGTGTCAGCACTCTGCAGGACAAGAGAAAAAGGTTTTGCCCTGCTGCGTGCACAATGCTGGACAAATTTGATCATAACTTTAGCTTGCTGCATTAAAGAGCCATATGTGCTAAATGGTCCATTTTATCTGCGGTCATCTGAATGATGCACCAGCCAGCAGAAGAGTTATCTGTGCTTTTGGATGTGTGTATCCATACAGTCTCAAGAATACATTTTAAATGTTCCACTGTTTTAATGCAGACCACCGCCAGCAGTCTTTTAAACGCATCAGTTACCAAACATCCTCAGTCTTGTGAACAACAACATTAAGCTACAATTATCGTCATAATACCACCAGATAACATTGACAAGTTTAAAGCTCACATTACCCAGTAGTGATATGTTTTTTTTACTACTGTAGTAATCAAATACAAATTCTTTTTAAAAATTCAACGAGTATACAAATTTGTAAGACTAGTTCTTTCTCTTATTGGTACTTTCTATCTGGTTCAACCATTTATAGCTGTATTGCCCCAACGCTGGTGAGTTTGGGTAGCAGAGATGGAGCAGATCAGTGTCATGTGCTGATGGGTGACATAAACTGTATAAAACGATAGATAAAGCATTAGGTCACATATATGTAATATGTCTGTATGTGTATATATGTGTATATGTATATGGAAATAACATATATACATGTACTCCTTTTCAAGCATGACTCTGAACGCATTTGGTATTTAAATGTATTAATTTATAAATATTATCTAGTGATTATTATTGTTCTTTTTATCTAATTGATTAAAATAAAGATATCAATCCAATCAATCAATCAATCAAAAGCCCATTGGTTTCTGAAGACCAGTTTTGAAGCTGTTCTTTCACTGGGCACAGCCAAGATACTCAAGAAGCCAATGGGAACACGCCCACCGCATATCAATCAAAGTTAGCTTTGCTCCTAGCTCCTTCAGCTCAACCCCACCGAAATATCTGCAAAGCAGCACTGTTACAGCGGAATATACTGTTTATCATGTTTACTCAACGGAGAAATAAAGAAACCTCACATTTAGCTGATACTAGGTTAATACAAATGAGCGATTGGCTGAGCTGACTGTCAATCAGTCATATTAGAAATAAATGTGTTGCTTTATATAAACTCCCTGAAGCGATACACAACGCCCCCCCAAGTTGCCAAGGATGTGAAATCATATGATTGAGACCAAAACGTTTTTTTTTAATAAGGCTGTAAATATATTTATTTCTGCACAAAAGTTGGAAATTTTAACACAGGAGTTAGTGGAGATTGACTTGCTTTTGGAGCCAGCCTCTATCAGTCTGTCGAGGAACTGACATGGATCTAACATGAGCCGCAATCCAGACGTCACATGGTTGGCTTGGTGGGTGGTGGTGTGATGTGGGCCGAGCCAAATTACAATATTCACAGTGGAGGTGGAGCCGATCCAATTCAAAATTGGAATCAGGTGTTGATACTGACATCATTTTTGATGACTGGAATCATGGGTAAGATTAATTCAAATTCAAATTTTTAACTTTTTACTTTTCCAATAGCCCCATTATATTTATCTTTTGGATAGGTTTGTTTTTTTTTTTTTTTTTTTTTTAATTTGAAATGTTGGATAATGTAGATGTTTATTTTATTGTTTTAGAATTGGATCAAACTAAAAAAAATGCATCTGTAGTTTATAGCTTCTCAATCAAAGAATTAGGAAAAAATGTGTAGTCTTACAAGAACTATTTTTAATAATTAATTAATAATTATTAAAATCAATTCATAATAATAGTTAGCTTTGATTTGCATAATCTATAGGTGACAGCATTTATAATTCAACAACATGTTAATGTTTCTCACTGTGCCGGCTTTAGGACTGAACAGCAGGCTTTGCTGCAGGCAGGGAGAAAGCTAGAGATGAATGACAGGCAAGCTATTTGGCAACGAGAGTTGAAGCAGGGGTCAAAGCAAATGATCCCAGGTCAGGTAAAAGGCAGCCGGTGCTGATGAAGGAGATCCTGATTGACTCGGTTTCTGTAAACACTCTTCATCCTGAGGAAAATAAACAACTTTTGCAAATGTTGGCACAGAAAGATAAGCAATCTGCAAAGGTCTTTCACTAGGGTTAATTTAATCAAATTTGCATAATAAGGTTCCTAGCTAAGAATAATCTTGCCTGATTTCATTATGCTGCCTTAGGCCTAGGTTTATGGCGGACCTCCAAGAATGCACTGAAGATTTTTTCCATATACGTATATGCAACTGATATTGCTATTCATTTTGTGTTTCTTGTTTGTGTCCTATAGTAGGCGCGTTTCCATTTGATCAAGTTTGAGATTACAAGAAAAAACAATAAATGGACTCACGAGTCGGTTCAGGTCTTGTTGGCGTATTATGCCAATGTAGAGGTCTGATGGGGGGTTTTCTAGTCATCTCAATCGCTACCACTGCGGTGGATGTTAAAAAAAGAATTGCCAGTAGCATCCATTGTTTACATGTTTCTTCTTCTCTTTCTTCTTTTACTGGATTCTTCTTCTTATGCTGCTGGCCATTTATGAACAGTAAAAAATGCACATTTCCGCTGCCCCATAGTCAGCTGTGTTATTTTTTCAATCAACAGTTCTTGCGTGGCGCTACAGTGTAAGAGAGACATGATAGCTGAATGGGCCGAGGAGACGTTAGAGGTTCCTGTTTAGCGGGTTTACACTGAACTTACCCTAGGTAGATACCCTTTGACTGACCTCCTTGAGTTTGTTGGCATATCTTTCCTGTCCTCTCAACCCTCAACCAGCTGAGGCTTATGCATGCCTTTCAAGAGTGTTTCTGCTGGAGGTTTCTTCCTGGTAATAGATACCCTATTTTTTGCACTATAAGGCGCAGTTAAAATCCTTACATTTTAAGTAAAAAATCGGCAGTGCGCCATATAATCACTGCGCTCAAAAATCTGTCAAAATGTTGTAGTGCGACTTTGGAAAGCGACGAAGCCGCTCTGCTTGATTGATGGTCATTCAGCTGACACAGGGTGGTTGTATTAAAGTCGGTCCTTAGTTGGATACGGGTTCCCACGTCCGACAACGCTAGATAACTAATTATGTAGTGCTGGCAAGCAGCCATCATCCAGCATCTAGTCAATGTTACCTTACTCTATTTAGACATAAAGCCAACATAAGCTTTTTAGAGTAAAATGCCAACGATGAACCAATCAGAGAACAGGACGTAGTACGGCGCTTACCTCCTCCACTTTTATATTTGTGGATTTGTGGAAGACAAATGATTTAAAATGTGAGTGAATTTTTGTGTATTAGTTACAACTGAACGATATTCTGAGTTATGTGAATGAGTTGAATAAAGTTCAACTGTTTTGTTTCTGTTCATATACGTTTAATCGTGCGCTTTATAGCCCGGTGGGCCTTATTTATGAAAATATACTCCCTTCATTGATATTGCATCTTATAATGTGGTATGCCTAATGGTCCGCAAATTACGGTAGTCGTTTCTTCCTACCGTCGCCTTATGCATGATAGGAATGACAATAGAAATGGGGAGACTGCACCTAAAACTTCAGTGTGAAAAATTCTCCCAAAATGTAGATATATTTGTGCTCTAACAATGTTTAATCTTGGTTTTCATTGAGACCCCTACAGATAATTATAAAATCTAACAACATATGCATTTTCTGACAAAAAACAATTTAGTGAAAAATAATTAAAATATATATTAGGCACTAAATGAAAATAGTTAAGAAGCTTAATTTCTTTCTTTAATAACTTTTTTAATAACACTCCACATATTCCCAGTTATCAAATAACCCTGAACTACAGAATCTGCTTGGGTTTCATGATGTGGCTCAGCAACAATCCAGAGGGCTTAACACACCAAACAAAGCCCAAACACATATAACATACAACAGAAAGGATATGAATTACGCAAGATGCTAAAGCTGACAATCTCTGACTACAGACAGAAAAAGGTCTTGGACAGAGAAGAAAATTGATATGAGAATAAAGATTTGTTGACATAGACAACAAAACAAGCCTCCATGTGACCTTACTGTAATGACAGCACATGAACAAAACAAAACACACAAAAAAACACATATACAGACACACCAATCTAACAATCTCCTCCAATATCAACATATTAAAGTCAAAGAGGAACTTTTTCCCTTTGACATTCTTAAAGATAAAAATTTTGGTGGGAAGGAATCGTTTAGCTTAATTACATTTTCTTAAATTATGATTAATTTGTTTGACCAAGTCACTGTTAGATTGCTTCCAAGAGTTCCACCCATGTGTGGGAGGCTTAAGTAGCAAAGTTATGATTGCACGGTCAGCAGAATGAAAATAAGAATATTACAGTGTTTAAGGCTATGAACCATAACAAGAACGAATTAAACAAGACAAAGAGACACTTACTATTTTGCATACGCTCTGTTCTTATACAAACACTCCCATCATGAGAACAATAACAATGCAGCACTTTATCACTGCACTTTATCACTGGACACAGCTGGAACAGAAAGAAATATAGATCCTCAGAGGACATAGACATAAAGTGCTGTAGACACTTCATACTCTATGCCCACATAACTCAGAACAAGAACATACTGTAGCCTAACAGCGATTCAAGAGTACAAGATAATGATAACAACCTGAGACAGCCTTTTGTGTGGAAAGTAAACGTGTAACCCAGAGTAGACTTTCTTTTTCATTAGTATTATTATTATTACTATTATTTTTATTTAAGTCTGATGTTTGCTATCAGGTATGACCAGTCTTCCCCATCCAACATCCAAGGCCACACCCCTGGATGTTTAGATGTTTCCATGCTTTAATCTGCCTGACTCATATAAACCGATCATCACCAGCTCGTCATGAAGGTCGGCACATGTCTGTGAATAACCCATTCATTTGAATCGGGTGTTTTAGAGGAAGGAACCATCTAAAACACACGTGTCGGACTCCAGTCCTCGAGGGCCTCCGTCCTGCATGTTTTATCTCCTTGCATTAACACACCTGACTGAAATTAATGGTCATCATCAGCTTATCATCAAAATCTGCACGAGTCTGTTAATGACAGTCATTTGTAGGGTGTGCTGAAGCAGGAATACATCTAAAACATGGAGGACGGTGCCCCTGAGGACTGGAGTCCAACACCCCTGATCTAAAATATAAAGGGCCGTAACCCTCAGGGACCTGGATTAAGGAGCACTGACATATGGTAAACACCGTCTCTTGTCTCCCATAAGCAGCAGTTTTACACTTTTTGGATCATGTACAAAGAATCAATCATCTCATGACCGTCACGGTCTGGGTTGTGATTATGGGTTTTTCTGAGTCTTAATCAGTTGTCCTGTTTAAGTTTTAGACTTGAATTAGTTGCGCTCTTTTGGGTATACGATCCAGAAAGCAGGTTGTATCTCTTACGTGGCTAAGCAAACTCAGTGTAATCAGTAAATCTGCATTTTTTTTATGTTCCAAAAAGGACTGTCTATCTATGTTAATCCCCTTGGAAACAAAACCTGGATTTGTTCAGGTTATGTGGAACCTGAATATATAATACATGTGCTTTAGCCTACAACGCAAGGGGGTGATGAGACCATGGAGGTGGTGTTATCACACCTCAACAATATTAAAACAGTTTTGAAGCCTGAAATTTCAAATATTTCACATCATAGAGCTGCCCTAACACTCATACAAACACTTCCCATTGCTATCCTCACTTTTTTTCGCTCTACTTGTAATTATTTGTGCAGAGTCAGGGATGCAATACATATTGGAAAGAAGGCAACGGCTCGCTGGTCACTGTGGAAAATGTATTTTACACACAGGCTGAAGCTGAAGTGAGAGGATTCACTGAGAACAACATATTCAGTTTAATACACTTTATTTTTTTTTTCCTTTTTATCATGGTTTTCATTCTACATAGCTGATATATACATACATTTGCCATGAACATGCACAACCCTGAGTTAACTAACTTGTAGCTGATTGAACTAATTCACCGGTGTTGTGCAAGTGTCAGTTCAGGTTTAATTGATGCAGTTTAATAAATGTTGAGCTTAGGGTATCTCATTTTATCTGGAATAACCCCTTGGATGCCTGATTTGTGTTGTGACTGTCTATATCTGTGTCTCATTGACCCTTGACAGTCTGTCAGTGTCTCTACATTGTCCCATATCTTATATCTTCTCAGCTGGTTTGTTGTCAGGTATCTGTCCTACATCATGTCTCACTTCTATCAAGTTCTTAATCTCATCATTGGTTCTTGTTTTTTTGGGTGTCCAGCACTTGCAGGACTTTTAGCTATTATTGAAGGACATAGTGTGGTAATCTTATGTCCCTGTGGTCTTCTGTATTTGGGTCCTTCCCCTGAAACCCTGACAATGTTCAAGTTACTTAGGCAAAAGGGAAAAATACATAATGCAAAATGTCTTTGAAGGGCGCATTTAAGATGAAGATCTAACATCCATATTTAACAACCTTGTTCAGGTTTAAAGAACTCTCATTGTGCCCTTTGGGTTTTCCCCTTTCCTCCATGTTATATATAGCTTTTGGTGCATGTGATGTTGTTAAATGTTAAATAAGCTACTACTTCTTATTATGCAATTTCTGACTGATTTGAGTTCACTCCTTTTTTGGGGGGAAGGGATGTAAAACAGAGCACTTCAGGGAAACAGGAAGAGCTGCTGTAGAGAAAGTACAATATGAGAAAATCAATGTGTTCTTTGAATATTTAACCAGACCTTTTTCCAGCGAGCTTGTGAAATAAAACAACAAATATGTAAATTGGCCTATAAAGGAGCAAAGATTTGCCGATAAAAAACTTAAAATCAGAACTAACCAAGCTGGTCCGTACAGCACTGAAATGGATAAGGGAACATCCAAACCCCTCAACTGCTGTTTGAGAATTCAGCGGTAAGATGGGCAAAAAATAAATCCCTGCTGACCCCTAACGTCTCAATATGAGCTGTTTCCATCAGGAAGGCCTGAGGGGTTCCAGTTAAATACAAGAGGTGATACCTCAATAGATTCAACCCCATATCAGTAAAGCTCCTAAACTTAGGCCAGGGCACGGGTCACTCTAACGAGGGAGGTGTGGAAGGTATTTGCACTGACTGTACTATTTTTCATTGTGTAGTGTATCTTTGTAAGTTTGTCCATGTAAGTATTGTGCACTATGTTTATTTACTGCCCTGCCTTTTTGTCCAAGACAAATTTCCCTCAGGATGAATGAATTAATATCAAATATTAAATCTTGATTCACATACATTTCTAGGTACATATGCAGAATTATTCTGATCATCCAAGCAAATAAGATATTTTCAGTAATGATGTTCAAAGTTTGAAAAATAAGAATAGCATAGAAGTAACATCGCGTCATTCTTGCACTTAACTGCATTTGCCTTTGATATTCATAAAAAGAGGAGTCTCACAACTGTCTCAGCAGCTTCTCTCCTATGGAGCTTACTCTGATTCATTATATATTGATGGTGCATCACTGCCCACCCAATTAGCCATTGTTTTACAAAACGCTTAAGCACATTTATGTAAAATGTCGACTCATGCTACAAACGGTGCTTGGCAGAGTTTAAACTAATGCAGGTTGTCTTCAGTTCTGCAGTAATTTTGTGGCACATGTAACAGTCCCAGATGACTGTTTGGTCTTCAAAATAAAGTAATACATCACATTCAGGGGTAGAAAATAGTATTGTTCTAAGGTTTGTACTTCCTCTTCGAGTCTTGTTTTTTACATGCAAAGACATAAATATGAAAAAATCAACAGAACTTTTTTTCAATGCCTTTATTTATTTAGCAAGAATGAAAATGATTTGAAGTTATTTCCTGTTTCACTCTAACAGTTTCTCGAATTCTTTTGAAGGAATCTTGGCCCAATCCTTTTTGCTATATTGCTTCAGTTCGGATAAGATCTTTCCCCCTCCAGCATTGTGTAACACAAACTTGAATACTCACGACCAGCAAACTGGGAAAACATCTGCTTTAATACAGCTCTGACTGCACGCTTGGTTCGTGGACAATAATTAGCAGCAGCTGGCTACAACTTAGCCTTTTAAATCCTGTCAAAGCAATAGGGCATACCCAGCTGTGTGTGTGTGTGTGTGTGTGTGTGTGTGTGTGTGTGTGTGTGTGTGTGTGTGTGTGTGTGTGTGTGTGTGTGTGTGTGTGTGTGCGTGCGTGAGTGCGTGCGTGCGTGCGTGCGTGCGTGCGTGCGTGCGTACTGCGTGCGTGCGTGCGTGCGTGCGTGCGTGCGTGCGTGCGTGCGTGCGTGCGTGCGTGCGTGCGTGCGTGCGTGCGTGCGAATGTGTGAAAGACGGTGAAAAGATATATGATGTTCTTCGTCTGAGGTTACGTTTGCCTAATACTGAGACCCACTACCATCAGAAAATGTTCAATGACATTATAACACAAATGTCACAGGATTGAAAAAGAGAATATGAGTAAATAATTAGTGAATCTATATAGCATCTACAAAAAAGAGAGGGAAGAAAGAGCAGGTTTCTGATCATTCCCTTTCACAAAAGATCCGCCCTTCATCAGATCTAAGGATTGTGGCGCCGAGTAGCAAAATTGTTCAATGGAACGATCAATCTGCATCAGACACTAAGTAGATATATGCACCTTTCATATGAAAATCGATACTTATAAATCTCACAAAAGGCACCTACTATGTCAGCGCAAATATGGCCTACCTGCAGGCTCCAAGTGCCAGCCCCAAGCAGAAGCAATTTGAGACGTTTTCTGTCTTCAAACTCCAAAGAGCTGTCTACACCCAGTGGTTCAACTGGACCAGATGATCTACGGTATTAATCTGTCTGATGCATCCAAATTAACACAATCTGTCATCGTACATACACATTCCCATGAGCACACACAGAGTGCGCATGTTGCATATGCTCATGTTCAGATTATCTGTTGAATCTCTAAACCCCATAATCCCACAAACATCAAAAATAAATCAGGCAACCCCAAAAGAACCAAAAAATGCAACAGACAAGCACAGCATGAACAAGCCGCTGTGCTACTGGATGAGATACAGAAATAGAAGTTGACCTTCTGCTGGTACTAAAACGCAATTCCCATGCAACACATAAATGTTTACCACAATAAATAACAGAATATAGTAATTAGCTGAGCTGGTTATTATCCAGTAAAATACCAAGTGGAGAGTGGTTAGATTTAGTACACTACACATCAGCATGCTGACGTTGCAATTCCTTTACAATGTCGGAAAAATGGAAAAACAGAAGTGGACAGGCAAAGCTCAGTTTCATTGAATTCTTAAGGATTACATTATCTAGACCAGGGTAATCCCTGTTTTCCAGTACACTGCCAGAACTAGCCACTGCTTTTGTTCTGAAGCAGAGACGCAGGTAAACACTTACTGGCTCTTCTAACAATCCGATTCAGCTAAAACTCATGTTAGAAAACAAGCCTTGATCCCTTCCCCAGTTGTGTCCGAGACCTGATTGTGTCATCCCAACACCAAATACCCTCCACCTAGTCCAAATCTGCTGCAGCGAAGACACACACACACACACACACACACACACACACACACACACACACACACACACACACACACACACACACACACACACACACACACACACACACACACACACACACACACATTTTTTTTCTGACCCTTGAATAGATACATTTTGGATTGTTTAGAGATATTAAGATAAAGTTATCATCCATAAGCATCAACAGAAGTTGTATGAAAGAAAAATCATTAGTCCTGTAGATTTTGCTGCAGAGAATCTTGGCCCTGAGGGTATTCCAGCTTCTGTAGCAGAGAGCACATTTTACTGCAGAAGCCTTTTCTCTGCGACAGTGTTTACCTCAGTGTATACAGTGTATCAATAATACTTTATCAGAGGAGGATAACCAAGACATTCCTGACCGCTTATCAAGACTGACAAATACTTTCCATTCTACGTGCATGCTTGTCTTTGCAGGAAATGCAGGGTGTGTGTCTCTGTGTGCCGGGAACTACCTGAGCTCCAATTTGACTTGGAAGGAGCTGTCTCCTGCACCTCTCGTTAAAGAATCTGAGCACACACTGAGAGGGCAGGGTAAAAGCAGCTACTGAACACTCCCACCAGAGCATTACATGACAGTGAAACACAGGGTTTAAACACACAGCTAGTCCATTACCGCAATGCTCCATGGAAAATGAACAAGACTAAAGTGTTATATATACACACACATTATATATATATATATATATATATATATATATATATATATATATATATATATATATATATATATATATATATATATATATATATATACATAGATACATAGAATAAATATATACATAATGAATATATATATAAATATATACATATACATATATATGCATTTGGACACACTTCCCTATTTGTTTGAATGAGGTGTGTCCAAACTTTTGGTCTGTAATGTATATATATATTTACCATGTATTCTGTACATCTACTTCTAAATCAACTTCTTGTTTTTTTTTTCTTCTCTTAAGTAGTGACCCAGTTTGCCACCCGTTATCTTAATTTCAACTGAACGTATATATATATATATATATATATATATATATATATATATATATATATATATATATATATATATATATATATATATATATATACTCAAAATCATAGATAGATAGATAGATAGATAGATAGATAGATAGATAGATAGATAGATAGATAGATAGATAGATAGATAGATAGATAGATAGATAGATAGATAGATAGATAGATAGATAGATCTAGATAGTTGCAAAAGAAAGTTCAATTGACACAGATAATAGATGAGACTGCACCTGGTTGAGAGAAAATAACTGAATTTAACGGCTATTTATAGCTCTCCGTGTTTTGAGAGTTGGGGACACTTGCAGAGACTTAGTGGGCTTATTAAATCAGGCAGCAGAGGAGGCCAGAGGGGACCACATCTGGTGCACAGCTCTGCAACTGGCCTGCAGGACTGAACATTTACAAGAACCATCCACACCATGGAATCTCTATTCCACTCACAGAGGCTGATCTAAATCACAGTCTCTAAAAGACCGTGGCCACAATAAAGAAAGAATACACTCCCTTTTCAAATTCTTGTAACCTTCTGTTTGTTATCATCATTACTGTACATCTATTCATAGGAAGTATCACATCTCCATGGAAATGTGCAATCTGTCTACGGTTGAGGAGAGGTCAGTTCCTGTCCCTGTATTCGGAGCAATTCTTTCCACTGCGCCTATTTCAGGAATTTCATTTTTCAAGACTGAAGTGTTTCATTAACTCAATCAAAAACATTGCCTCAAAATCAAGTTCATCATAAAATAAAACATTGCTTAGGGTTTCGTAATTTCCAGGGAATGCAGCTCAGTCACTGACTCAACCAAGGTCATCTGAACTGAATCGTTCCTGAGTTTCAGGGTGGAATGGTCAACACTCTGAGTAGAACCAGCCCAAGTAAAACTGACCATTGCATAATCCACTACTGCACACAGATTTGCACAAATCCCCCAAAGACCCCTAGTGATGTTATTAGAACATAAGCTTGGTTATAAATGTAGCTATACATCCTGCAGAGAAAACATTATTGATTCAAAGCTGGCCAAAACCATCCCCTCTATTCTTTGCTGACCATAGTTGAAAATTTGCAGTCTGGCTTTTACAGCCCTCTGACTCTGAGGCTGAAAGCCCAGCAGGAGAGCTGACCGATGAGGGAGCATATGCAGCAATGACAAATAGGCTAAGTAACCTTAATGCTACAAATGAAATTGAGACCCTGACTGAATTGTAATGAATATTTGAGTGACTGCACAAACTGCTTTCCATGTTACAGCCCAATCATAGTGTAGATATTTAACCTTAAAATCTGGATTAAAAACTGTAATAAGAGTTCAGAAACTGAAAATCTGGCCATTTCATACGTTTCTAATTGAACGCCAACAGGACAAATAACATACAGTCAGCAGAAATGCAACTTAAGTTCACCCGTGCATGTAGAGGGGTAATGTGGAGCAGATGCTGTTCTGCAAGGGTGAGTATAAATATATAACATTTATATCTGTGGGTCTGTCTGCGTGTGGGCTGAGTCTAAATAATAAAAAAAAAAGTCACAATTGAGATGCAAATCAATGTAAACAAGCACTTTCTCATTTAAAAGTGTATATCTGACTCGCTCAGAAGTGTGAAAGGGTGCATCATTCCTCTGCAACATTCTAGCCTATGGAAATATCCCCTTATTAACTATTCATAATATACGTAGCCTTTACAGTCACAATTCTGCTGACAGCGTGGCAACCAGTGACCTGGGATCATGAGGCACTGCGATGAGCATGTCTCCTCTCATTCCTTTAAGCACTGCCTCCTTTGTACATTAACAGACGCACTCTCCCCAGGCGATCCAGTGATTTATAAAGGACTAACAGCCAAATGCTCTTGCCGTTCTTGCCATATAAAGGGATGCAGATACATTCCGGCATGCACCTAAATTGTCCTTACTGCACACGACCGTGGTACAAATAGCAGCATGCAATCCAAAGCGCTTTATCTCCTGCAGCTGCTGGACAGCTGTAGCTGACACACCTCCTGCGTAGCTACGTAGCAATACAATCCCACATAAGTATTAGGAAAGGGGCTCTGATACACACCTGCGAGTAGCCCTGTACACCGGCCGCCTCTTGTAAGGGCCATTTGAGGTTGATTGTCCTGGCTGGCCCGGCATGTTGGCTGCAGGTCTGTGATTTCCTGTGCTGTGCTCGTCAATGTGGTGCCTGTATGTGTGTGTGTGTGTGTGTGTGTGTGAGTGTGTGTGAGTGTGTATGTGTGTACTTCTTTCAGCTGGTGGTGCCGCTGTTGCTGACGTCCTCTGCTGAACACTGTGGCGTCAATTCATTCAAAACATCCTTTTTCCCGCCTCTCCTGTGCTGGGCTGTTTAAGTGAAGTTAAGAATACAATCACTAAACTATCCCGCGTCTCTGAGAACGTCATTCGCCTGGAATTATTAAAGCCTGTCAACTACACCAATAAATCATGTTAGAGGCCCTAAAGCACCACGTAAAACCATAGGTACAAGCCTCAGCAATAATCTATAAAGTCATAATCAAATCTCTCTCATTCCCTTCCTGTCGTGGCGCTCCTTCTCTCCTCACCTCTCCTCTTTTAGCACATGCATCCTTCAGCAGAGCTCTGTCGTCTAAATCTTCCTGAACTGGACGCACTCCCTGCTCCATTCCCTCTGCAGTCAATGCAGGAAACAAACAGCAGAGATGGGGAGAGTAAGGAGGAGGGAAGAAACGGAGGAGGAGTAATTACAGTAACGAAAGAGGAAAATGAAAAGGGAAAGACATGAGGAAGGTACAGCAGGAATATGAAATGACAGACAGAGCAACTTCAAATTCCATATAAAAACCAATAAGTATATAAAGTCATACGTAATAAACTGGTTATTTTAGCAGTGAGTATGCCACAAACATTTTATATGGTGCAGTGTCCATTAAAAGTAACAAAAATTAAATGATAAAAATAGAGGTGATAAAGATGTACCGGTACACAAATTGAAAAACAGAGCTGTTAAAATAGAGTTGAATCATAAACAGAAGGGGGAAAAAAAGAAGAAAAAAAAAAAGCAACAACAAGATAAATTGAAGTGAGATTTGATTAAAACAATTGTGATGTTTTTATGGTTTTATGGTTAACAATACAAAGGCTTTAAGGATGAAAGTAGCAAATTAAATTTGTGTCAGTTGATTTGATGAACTTCACCCAAATATACTTTATAACTGTGTTGTTTAGACTATCATCACTTATTCTATTTTATCAACACTCCAAACGTGTTGTATTTGAAAATGTCCCATCCTCAAGAAGAAGGAAGTCATTGGGTAGCACTTGCTACGTAGCCACAATTGATGCATGGGCTGATGCACCAAAAGCTGAAAGTTACTTAACTTTTCATTGAAGCAAAACACCCAATCCGACACACGTAACCAATGGCTGGCTTCGCAACCCACGACGTCACTCCATTCAACGTGAATGAAAAGCGCGACACAGAATGCGTCTGACATGCACTGGAAACATCCTCTGCATCATTTTGAGTGGAATGACATCAAACACTGCCAAACTGAATTGTGGGTTCTATGCATAACTGTGGCAGTTTTGCTAAATTTCCAACCTTACATGTTGCAATGCAACCGTCAGCCAATCAAGTTGCAGCTACACAGCTAGATTTAGCCAATGACATCATACATGGATGCAGGACTGTTTCAAAGCATGCAGCTTACTTGTGTAGCAAGATGGACGAAATGTGAATGGATGTTTATGCTATGATGATGAAACATCAGAAAAACCCACAGCTGAGCACTTCACACGCTTCAATGCTGCTGTGTGAGGCCATCCCTCATCTTCAACACCAGCATGTTGTCCCGGTACTTTGTTTTATGACAAGCCTCACTTTAGTTTGTGTGATTTTTTTCAAAAAATAATAACACCATAAAACAAGGACAGCTTTTTGCACAAATATAGCGTAATTGCTTTGTGAAAAAAGCTAAAGTCAAGAGTCCAGCTTCACTGTGGTTATGTCATATGTCTTTTTTCAGAGCAGTAGGTTGCGGGGGCAGCAGCCTCAACAGAGATGCCCAGACTTCTTTCACCCCAGACACTTCCTCCAGCTCTTCCGAGGGGAGTCTGAGACGTTCCCAGGACAGCCGAGACAGTGACTGCATTTACATGCACTCAATAGACCTTTCAAAACCCTAATATTGGCAATAACCCGAATTTGCATGGCCATGTAAACACCAATAACCCCTTTGAATAACCCAAATTTGCCCCTGGGTTACTCCTTTTAAAACCCGAATATTCGGTCATCTAAACGCCTAACGGAATATCCCGATCAAACGGAACATGAATTTGTTTTCTGCGCATGCTCTGGTCGCAAGGAATCCTGGTCTTTTGAGTCCAGGATGTACTTCTAAACATGGAGAAACACAAAACCACGCCACACTTTTGGAGTGAGGAGGAGACTAATCACTTTATAAATGTAATGAAGAATATGAACATTTTGGCATTTGTAGACGGTAGAAAATACGGGGATACCGATATTTACAAGAAGGTGAGCGAAAAGTTGCACGAAGCAGCATTTGTTTTGAATTTGGATACAGGAAGAGGAAGCGGAAATGACGGTAATTGCGTCATCACGTTCTCCGCGCGTCGTTGGTTTGATCTGGATAATCGAATGATTAATTACCATGTAAACAGGGATAACCCTGTTTGCTCACGCATGTAAACGGAATATTCCGAATGTTTCAGTAACTGGAATATTAGCAATAACCCAAATTTTGACTGCATGTAAACGTAGTCATAGTCTCTCCAGCGTGTCCTGGGTCTTCCCCGGGGTCTCCTCCCGGTGGGACATGCCTGGAACACCTCCCTAGGGAGGAGGGACATGCCTGGAACACCTCCCTAGGGAGGCGTCCAGGAGGATCCGGTACAGATGCCCAAGCCACCTCAGCTGACTCCTCTCAATGTGAAGGAGCAGCGGCTCGACTCCGAGCTCCTCCCGGGTGACCGAACTCCTCACCCTATCTCTAAGTGAGCGTCCAGCCACCCTGCGGAGGAAACTCATCTCATAAAAATGATATGCTGTGATAAAAAGAATTGTGCCATGAATGTTGTAACAATAATATAAAATGAGTTGTGAATGTTGTGATGATAAAATAAAAAAAGGAGCAGTGATTATTAGGACATCAAAGTTTCAAATGTCTCTGAAGGTCATCAAATCAAATGACAATTTATCATTTATTATTCATTTGCATATCTTCATATGCATATGTTTAATTTACAAGCATTTTCTTAATTTCCATTTTATTTTGTTACTTTGACCTTGAGGCTACTTTTTTTAAATAACTACTTCAATCAAATCACACTTGAATTTATCAAATCACATGACAGTTTATCATGTTTGCTTTCAGTTTACCTTCATTTTTACTGTTTCATGTTTCAATTCATGTACATTTTTATAAGCTCTGTTTTGAACATTTAATTTCTACGTTCACTCCAATGGTATTAAATTTAGCTTTCGAAGAAAAAAATATTTCGAATTCAACAGTTTCTGTTCCACAATGCATTACACATATGAAGTGTCCAACCAGCTCACTGTAAACAGCTTAAACAGAAAAAATGCTGACAGATGCATCTAGATAAGATTAAGTGGGGAGAGTGTGAGTTGAAAAGAAATCAGACAATGTGAGAAATGGAAGTGAAGATTGGGCTATAACCCAACATTCAAAGAGACAGATGACTGCCTTGATACAAATGGTTTCTTTCAGGTCATATGGGGAGTTATGGTAGGGGTGAAAAAAAGTCTCCTGCACCAGCTGGAACACAGGAAGTGCAGATTAAACTGACGATATCTGCACCCACCCACATAGATGCGTGCAGCCAGTCTATCCAGAAGCTGTTGCCCTAATTCGCCAAGTTTCATCCTCTGCTGATCTTCCTCATCCATCCACAATGCACCCTCCTTCAAATCGTGTTAGCATACCACAGGAGCCCTGGCCTTCTCACTACACGTAAAGACCTTGTCAGCACTGTGGAGACGATACCAGTGCGACAGATCTCTGCCTAACCACCATTTGCATTGCACATTAGCCCCTTCTCACAGTAAATCATTTCCCTGCAAGGAAAATCTACAGAATAAAAGCCAATTTGAATATTAAACAATTGGCAAACAACTGCATGCCTAGAAAGCAATTACAAAGTTTCTGTAACAAAGAAAGGATACAAATAGTAAAAACTATCTCATGGGAAATGTTCCACAATGTTATAAGCATTATAGAAACAACCAGCCATCTTCTGTCAGTGGTGAAATGTAACTTTGCAATATAATCACTCAGCTATTCTAAAGAATCTCTTCACTGAAAAGGGTTCACCGAGTAGTTCTTTATACTGCAGATTGCACAGCATAAATGACAGATTACAATTATTTGAACTGACCACAATTATTTTGAATAATTACTGAGTTACACGGCTTGATTGCCAAACTTTTAATAATGTAATCTGTTTGTACCATTTATTCTGCTATGTTTTCAAAGCAACAACTATTTAGGTCACAAACTGCATTGCAATAAGCGTCTGCTGACATTACGGTTATGGATTTTGTTGCCAAGGCAAATACCACATAATTGCTGTGGGCAATCTTTTTCAAAGCCAAATGTAAAAGATCAGTTCAATAATATGGGAGCTTTGATTTGGTGGATAAGCAGGTAGTGATCAAAGGTGCTAAAACTATAGCATTACTCTAAAATGCCTTCTACAAGATGAACCAGTCAGCCCACCTCTTCCTTGTAGAGGGAAAGTAATAAAATTAAACTGTTCTCAGATTTATAGGAATTGTAAATGAAAATGAATATGCTTCAAAATCATTGACCACTAATGAGCAATTCAAGAGTTACTATTGCAATAACTCATCAGTAGTAGGGTGAAATAAACTCATCCTGTAGGCCTGCTGGGATTGGAAGAGCCAGTTTTTCAGTGGTTTTGCTCCAGAAGTGGAGCGCTGGCAAGCGCTGGTTGCTCAGCTGGATTGGGTAGAATATGAGTTTCGCCAAAGCTTTCTTGATCATGTTCTAAAGATGTACATCTCACCATTCATCATGTCTTATCCTTTCTGGAATTATACATATCTAAAAAAAAGAATGGTGTCAATTAAAGTGTGTTTTTGGTTAATATAATGTCAATGTACGAGTCGTGGTGTTTTTGGAGATTTACCATATTCTCAATGCCAGTCTTGCGTCTGATTTCCTTCCAGCTTAATTTACTGTGTGTGCCAAAATAGACTCAACAAACGTTTTCAGTGAAGCAGATACTTGTAAGTATCTTGTATACTAAGATACTTGTATATCGCTCTGTGGCGCCTTTGGTTGGACCACGCTTATTGACTAAATCACCCACAATTCACTGATGGAACTTGTGTATAAAAGCCTGATTTATGGGAAGACCATCATCAACGCCATTGTGTACCTTTTTGCATTGCAGTCATTGCATTGTAAAGTTCCGTGAAGCAATTTACCACCAAAATGCTAGGCAGTGTTGAGTTTCAGAAGGATCTGTTGTAAAATCACATAAAAACCGTTGGTTGAGTAAATAATGGCGACTGTTGGAGAGAAGGCATTGGAGGACGTGGTCTGTACAGCCTTTGACAGTCTCCCAGGAGTAAGAAACCAGGAAAAGCCAAGTCTCCAAAATGATCCAGTCCAGCAGACCAATTATAAACTGGCCTTAGGACCCTATGGGATCCCAACAGTCTCACAATAGTGGGCAGTTTTTTTACATTGTTGCATCCAGTAGTCACCCCAGCTCTTGTTTTTAGCTATGTTTAACCACAGTTATAGAGTCAAATGTAGTAGATAAATTAAACCAGGACTTTACTGTGCAATCATAAAGCTGTGTGATTTTTTTTGAAAAACTAAGAGGTGTCACAAAAGTTAAAAGTGTCTTTTCTTTTTGAAATATATTTTTATCTTTTATTTTTATCCGTGATTTTTTCCCCATTTTATCACCCAGTGCTCCTACCTAAGTCAGTTCTGGGCATTGCCATCCTCTACCAACCCCGGGAGGGCCCTGCACTG
This sequence comes from Cololabis saira, assembly GCF_033807715.1. Taxonomy (NCBI): domain Eukaryota; kingdom Metazoa; phylum Chordata; class Actinopteri; order Beloniformes; family Belonidae; genus Cololabis; species Cololabis saira. Next base: position 28,926,476 of record NC_084588.1, on the reverse strand, counting down.
AGCTCAGGTCTCCTCCTTAACCTGAGGAGTGAGCAGGCCGCTTCTTTTCACCAGACAGGGTGGGGCTTCTCTGGCCGGACGTAGCGCATGGAAGGATCACGTTATTCCGGCCAGATCCTCCCCACCCCATCTGGTGCCCCGGCTAGCCAGTGGGGGCATGTGTAGCCCAGGACTGCTGCATGTTTTGGTGAGGGTCACATTAGCTACCCAAGGGAACATGAACATGCAAACTCCACACGGAAAGGCCCTTTTGCCAACCCCACCCAGGGTGTGGGCGCTGAAGTCATAGGGGAATTAAACACGCCCCTTAACACCCACAGGGTCCCCGGCGAGAATTGAACCCAGGACCTTCTAGCTGTGAGGCGGCTGCACTACCAGCTGCTAAAGCTTGACTGACACACACGACTCAAAATATGTTGCAACACCAACAGATCTTTAAGTATCTCTCCCAAAGAGGATGTAATATATATATGATTTATCTTTCTGGCAGCTCATTTACAATCAATATGGGCACCTAACACTGCAATTTTTATGTGTAAGCACACTTCACAGTTTACATACTGTGCAGTAACTGGAAAATACGTTTCCTCTTTCAGGGACCTTTAAAATTGCTCTCTTTTCAGCTTTTCAGCATGGTATTTGACTGTTTTCATGAAGAGCAGAAAAAATAAAGCTTTCTTTTTAAAAGTGTTATTCTTGGTGATATTCCTCTAAGTTCAAATCCTGCAGTGAGTTCAATCATGTTAGTAAACTGTGTACATCTTAAATTTGCCAACAACACTTCTAGTGATGCAGTATATAACCAGCTGCAGGTGCAATAAAACACATATTTTCTTTGTGTTGATGGGTCACAAAGAAGGAAATTAAAGTGATATTAGGTGTTCTTACTTACATACTTATAAACTTTGTTTCTTGATAACTGTTACTTGAATGTGATTGAGTAAGCTTCCAACCATTAAGGTGCTTTATAACTATGGCTTCATGCTAGTACCATGCTTAGGTCTACACTATAAGTCTATAGTATGGTGCCTTTATTTGCATGATTATTTGCATGGTCTGTCCCTACATTGGCCAGTAGATGTTTCTTGTGAGATCTGTAGCTCAGATCAATGAAGCTGTAAATATCCGTGAATCCCTATGCAGAAATATTGTTATTCCTTAATACATGTTTCCCTACACCACACATACAGTACATGGTATACACTACTTACCGATGAACCATTTATCTGCTCAGAAGTGTTAAAGCTCACATCTGGTTGATTTATTATGTTTTAAACATGTTCAAGAAACTGAATGGAAGATGGGAGAAGGCATGAAATGAATTAAATGATTTTGGAAACAGTCCGAATGTGCGTAAGCGGGTAATAATGGTCAGATTCAAACAGGAGCCAGTTTATGAAAACAGTCCCACACAGAGCTTCAGTGGAAAAACATGCTGAACTAGAGGAAAGAATATTGGCATTTTTCCACTAGTACCTACTCAGTCACGCCCCCGTCTTGCGCTTCTCCACCGAGGCGGGTGGAGTCATGCCGAGTAGATACTTTTTCTGTTTCTATTCTGCCGAGGTTATGAGCGTGCTGAGTCGGCCCTGTATCTGATGTCATCACAATACAGGCCACTGATTGGTCGGGGCCGTCAGACGTTTGAATCAGGAAGCGGGAATCAGCGCGAGAGCGACTCGCGACTCGCGGCGATTTTATTCAACAGGCAATGGCAGCGCAAACGTCTGTTTCGTGATCCAACTCTGAGGTGCAGATGTTCATAAATCTGGTGGCTGAGGAGAGAATTAAAAAGGGATGTAGACGGGCGATAAGGAATGATCAGATCTACTAGGAGCTCGGTCACTTCTCAGCTGCACGTGGCTCTCAGCTGACTTTTCATCAGCACCAACACAAACAAACAAAAAAAAAAGCATCGCCGCTTGGAGCTTCTTTCACTCTCATTTTTTAACTTGATATCGAACACAAGCCACAGACCAAACAGCACATCTATCATCTCCTCCAGGTTCTACATCTTTAGTGTTGTTGTCTTCTCCGTTTAGATCAAACAATCAAATACATCACAGCAGCTTTGCTCCAACGCGCCCACTTCTCACCTGGGTGTCTAAAAACAAACGAGGATGAGGCGAGTGGAGGCGAGATGAGGCGTGACGAGTGGGTACTAGTGGAAAAGTGCCATATATGTCCTGGAAATGACATGTGCTCTTGTTACCTTCATGTTAGTCTGTTGTGAAAAACTCATTCTCAATCTTTACTTACTTCTATGTCATAGTATTTCATTTTCTTTCCGATTTAACTTCCACTATATTACAAATCGCAGCAATACAATGAGAAACAATGGAGAACCATGGGATGCAAAATCAATGTTTTAATCTTAATTGTCTATCGCGTATCCCTGCGGTCACCGAGTGACAGGCAGGACACATCTTGCACATCTTCAGTACATCACAAGTCCAGAATATTCCAAAGAAAAACCATGTTCTTATGTATCTGAATATCGTTTTTTTCCTTAGTCCTCTGCCACAAAACATCATACAACAGATGCATACGTATGTTCATATCTTAAAAGTAGAGGATCTGAATAATTATTGCAACACAGATGGTATCAATCACTGAATACAACATGAATAATAATAAAGAACTGAAGGACATTTTAAAGTCAGTATTTAACTGCTTTTGCTTCCAAGAGATTGAATGAAAGAAAATCACCTTTTCAAAACATTGCGCGAGAACTCTTTTACTAAATCAATCTTAATACTTTCTCACATGTATTAAAACTACTAAAAATCTGCAAAATCTACTGCAACTCTATTGAAAAGAATCAGGCATGAATATCAGTTCATAAATGGAATGAATGTGAATCCTTATGAAGAAGATCTTTTGACTATTTATGACGGAAAACAAACTTCCTACAAAGAAAGAATGCAATTCAGGGTCAGCTATACTTAATAGGGAAAATCTTTTAAACTACAGAACAGCAATGAACAGAGTATAAACTATCTAGCCTGACTTTGTGCAGTATTCCAACTGTCTGACTGATTGATTGCTCTGTCCTACCATCGCCATTCCACAGCTATCGCAAACATAGATATTACAGTATATCTCTGAGAGCTATGGAATGCTGTCTCTGAACATGATGCTATACTCACCAGTTAGTGAAAAAAACAGTAAGTCCAGTTCTCAAATGTGCAAATACGTCCTTATTATGAAGTAGCATGAACGAAATCCCCTTTCTGCTTATTTTACATTTGGAAACTGACCCCACCAAGTATAGCGTCTGCTCAATGGGTGTGCTAGAAATGACACAGAGAGGAGTGTCAGATACTGTAGGAGTATGTTTCAGCCTCCTCTCTCTACTGGTGATAACGCAACAACACTTCCAGTAATTCTACCAATATACTCTGAAGAAGAATAAGATGACGATTCTCAACCATTCAGTCGCTGTGTGAAAGCTGATGAAATAAGAAAGCAGATGGGACTAACCTGCTAAGACATTTTGTAGCCTCCACTCTCTCTGGCCAATGCAGATCTGTTGTTATCATCTCACTGCATTGTCGAACAAACTGCTGACCTTGGTCTCTGACTGCAACCAGAGCCCTCCATCTCACCCTGGGTCAACTTTATCAGATCAAATCCCAGTCAGCCAGAGAGAGAGAGGGATGAAAGATGGAGAGAAAAGCTGAGTGGCTTCTGCAGGACCAGTTCAATAATCCACAGACAGACATATAGATAACAGCAGGAGACTTCGATGAGGGGGGTGTCAGTCGATTCATTGGGGAGCTAACAGGGGTGCAGCGGTTCAATAATCTCACAGATCGGATATTTTTTTAGATCAGCAAAAAAAAAAAAAAATAAGACAAATAAACGTACATTTTGTCTTTTAGTTTATTAACACATTTAAATTATGGCTTAGGCTATTTACACCCGGGTGCAAGTACTGATGCATAGGCTATTTACACCCTGTTACCAGTATCAAAGTATGCTATTGTATACATTGATACCCATGTATTATTAGAAAAAAAATGTAAAAAAATTATTTATAAAAAAAAAATCCATCAGCTCAACAGTGATTGACAGGTATTCACACCACTTTTGATAAACTTCATTTAATCTCTTCAAAATATCTTTCAATGACATAAGAGCAAAAATTGTTCAGACAAAAGTGTGAGAGCAGACGTTTGCCTGGCTCTATTGTTTGACATGGTTCCAATTTTAGAGTGGTGCACATGCGCATTGGCAAGTGAAAAAGCGCCTTCTGTTGCAGATACATTGGTGCACATGCGCAAATAGTCACTCCGTTAAATTATTAAATTGAAATATATCAAATCAACTTAAAGTGCACAAGGCACAATATCCTCTTTTTATCATAATTAATGAAAAACAACCTAATGTGCAACTTAAGAAGGCAAGTCATCTTCCTTGAAACATGAATAGTGAAATAGAGCCTGTCAACATCATCAAAGAAGAATAAAGGAAAGAAAGCAAGGCATACCTGAGCTTATAATTTCAGAAAAATGTTCAAAAAGACAGGATGTCTACATTGTCTGGGGAGACTGTGGACCTTTTTGCAGTCACTTTCCACTGTCATATGGCTTTCTTGTGCCACAGCGCCTACACACATCACGGTTTTATCCACTAACCTCTTGCCTTCATCATGATATGGCCAATAGAGGGCATAGGGCGCCGCGCCACCACTCACCAGGAGAAGAAAATAAAATAAAATACTTCAAAATATGTGTTTATAATTGTTTTAGATGAGCATAATAAATAGTATATAGTTAGTGAGTAAAACTTTTTATGTTAATCCATGTTGTCTAAAGTTACTGATTGGCCACGTGTTTCCTCCCGGACGCAGGAATCTTTGCCCATAGACTCTCGTTGTAAGTTGTTTATGCGCAGTTGCTTCTCTTCAATAAAAGACATAGGAGGTTGTCAGGGCGCAGTCCTGCTGCGCCCAAAGCTAAGCTACGTCACAAGGTACAGCAGAATGAGTTTGAGTTTGAGTGGGAATTGGAAACGGACAATGGAGGTAGAAGCAAAATGGAGAAATATAAATTAAATTCAGTGAAGTCACTTAAAACAACGCCATTTGTGAGAAACTCGACGTGAAACAGCTTGGATCTGATCCAGACATGGCTATCAATCGACCTTCGACTCAATCTGTCCAGGAATCATGCACCAGTTCAGACATCAGGTATATCAGGTAAATTAATGTGTGTTCTCTAAATGGGTTTTTTGTTATGAAAGAAGACTCAACAGCAATACCTAGTGGCTACACAAAGTAAAACACAACCTGTACTGGCATGCATATCTCGACCAAGCCCAAATGATCCAAAAACAGAACAGGATTTCGGGATTTAGAGTATTTCAAATGAACTAACAATCAATATTAGCACTTTTTGGTCAAGTTACACACAAAAACTGGAAGTAATACCTAATCATAGTATTTTTTTAATTAGTCAAAAGACATTTAGAATGAACAAAAGAAGAAAAAGGATCATGTATTTAAAAATCAGTCTTTGGTGTCTGTGCTAAAGCAAATTCAACTGGATCGGTTTTACAAGGAATAATACGGCTGTGTGGTCAGTGAGTTTCACTCACCCTGTTTCACTCCACAGAGAGTGAAACAGCATTGACCACCACATATGCTCTCACTCACAGGGGCCAGACAATTACAGCACATTCATTTATATCCATTCAAATGTATTCATTTATCTATTTTCACACTCAATATTCCATTAATGGGGAGAGCAATATCTAATCAAGTATCCACAATGAATGCACTCAATCTGCTGCTGAAAATAGGCTTATTAAGATTTAAGTTTTTGAGCCTCCACTTTAGGGGGGGGCATTTATTGGCAGATTTATAGTATTCATATATCTGATTTTATTAGGGTAAAATAATGTTGGAATAAAAAAATGACATTCTCTAAAGGAGCAATTTATATCCCATTCACACAGCCAGTTCGTTCCGCCCCGCTGCTTGCTGTGTGAATAGCAGAGGAGGTGGAATGGCGTAACATTTCATTACGCGGCCGTAGCGCCTTGGGAGGTGGCGACAGAGCCGCAAGGGGACTGAAGCGAATGCTGTGGGAAGTGGCAATGCTGAAAGGTGTAACGGGATGTGAGGATAACTGAAAACTCAGGTGGTCTGTGCAGACAGTGAGACTGCAGTGTTGTGGGGTGGGTGTTATATTAATTATTGAAATAACAACGTGAAGCATACACACTGACGTAGCTCTAGTTCAGTTACCGGTACACTCAGGTCCAATCGTGCCAATCAGCCAAAGAGGATGTGGAGAGCCTTAGGACCTCCACGTGATGTGTCTTCATTTTCCCAGGTTAAAAAAAGCAGGGACTAAAGATAATTTGCTATATCCTTTTCGTTAGTCGGGCCATCACACAATTTCCTATCTCAAAAATTGTTTCAGCATTTTCACTGTTGTCTTTGTTTTTGTGACTGGAACTGTTGAAGTTGACAACTCACAAAAGACAGCAACATTAGCATCCCTGATAAAAGTTAAGTGGTGGGTGAAGATATGTTGCAAACTTGTTGCTGCTTTCTTACAAATAAATTAGTAAGTCAACAAAGAAAAGCTGGAACACATTGACCGATTGTTTGTCTCAGCACACTTCTAAACCAAAGCTCGGAAGTTTGAAATTGGCTACAAACATATGGGCAGTTATTTTCTTCACCAACAATAACATTTTTAGAATAAATAATTAATAGTTACAATTTTTTTTATTTTTGTAACTTTTGGGGTAATCGCCCCTCTTTCTTATGAAAAAATAAAATATGTGTGTAATCGTTTTACTTGTATGTTTGATTTCTGTTTTTGGTTTAACTCAGCACTATAACCTGACTGATATCTACTGCTTTTTGGGCTTGCAAAGCTTGGGAAACCATCATTAATAGATTATTTTTATTAATATTAGCTCAAAAATTGTGTCAAAGTGGGGCAATAGTTATAGCTCTGTTACCTTATAGCACTCCATGAAAGCATCCACTGGTCACTTATTTCCACTGATTCTCTGCTGGTTTTCACAGACAATAGTCATGAAGGGTTGGATAATATTTGATTATATTAGTGTAGTTCTAATTTTCAATGATGGATGAGAACCAGTTCATGTACTAGCTTGTTTCTTGCTGAATGTCAGCTGGGATGACCCTCTAGAATAAGGACCACAAATTTATACTGAATATACAGAAGCTTACTGTCACAAACATATTTTCTTGAGAAGCATAAGATATAAACTTGGTAAAAACAAACCACTAAGAACAAATACCAGGTTTACTCAGGCTGTTTTTCCACCCATCCATCCATCCATCCTATCTATACCAGCGTTTTCCTATTTAGGGGTAACGGGGATCTGCCAGAGCTTAACCTCTGCGGGAAAAACGCAGGGCTACACTGTGGACAGGTTGCCAGTCCATGGAATTTTGATTATTTTTTAAAGACTTAAAACATTTGAAACGGATTGAATTTTGGATATTAACATTTACTGTTCTGGCAGTTCACCAGCTCTTAAACTACAGTGTACGTAGAGAGTGGGTATGGAGTTGGATTTGAAAATACTAAATAAAAAAAAAGGAAAAGAAAGAAAACTCAATATAGCAATAAATACCACATTATTTTTGACTGTTCTGTGTTTATTCAGCACAATGAGGCTCGTTGCACCAATTTTAAAAAACTGTGATGATTAGTAATAGTTTCAATATAGCAATATCAGCAACTATTAATCATTTTTGTAATTGTAAAACTCTTCACATTTTCCTATTGTTTTTGTAGTTCCAGCAAGTTCCAGTTTCACAATGCACTAAAAATGAAAAATGACATACCTTCATTAAAAATCAGTGCCAGTTTATTATCCTGGGCTTGGGGTGACAGGACTTGACATTTAACTACCTTTATATCGCCCATTCATTTTGGACCTAACAAATAATCTTTTGCATGCAGGGTTCACCTCATGTGCTTTTAGCATTTTCTTACATAGATTTCCGCATTGAAAAACATCCATCTTTTGCATTTGCGGCAGCTATATATTTATTCACTTTTCTTCTCCGATCCGAAACATCTGCTTAGATGAGAGAAGAGAAGGACCTGCTTCTTTCTGCAGTGTCTTCAGTCTTAGTCAGCCGCTGACAGAATGCGGCAGAAAGAAGTGGCATCTGAATTCAATCAAAAGGAGTCTAAACAAGCCCTTTCCTTTCGCCTGAAGGGCAGCTGAAATTACTCACACATAAAAACCAGGACCATAAAGCCAGAACATAAAAAATGACAAAAGACCACACTAGTTTTTGCAGGCAAGATTGTTATATAGATTTTCCTCATGACAATGACTTCAGATTTACCATAAATTACTACTAACATTATAATAAAAATGTAAATGCTAATTTCACACGCAGACAAAACTTTACTTTCACTGTGACAATATTTTTAAACCAGTTACCTTTTCTCAATCTGCCTCTCCTTCTCCAAACTGTTGGGCTGCAGCTGCACAACCACCTCTGTTTCATGATCTGCCGAGTCAGTGGCCGGACCAAAGGGCAGGCGGCTGTAGCAGCAGGTCCCCATCCCAATACTGGCATCTCCCCTGCCCTGTTTCTGCTCACACTCCTGCTGCTCCAGCTCCGACTTCTCAACCTGCCCCAGCTCTCTGGACAGTGAATGACTCATTGTAGCTAAGGTATATCACCACACAAAGCCCATCTGAGGCCTGCAGCTCTTAATGTATTCACTCATTGCAGGTTCCTGGGTTATATATTGCAAGTGCAAACAAGGCCTGATGGACAGCTTCCTGTGTATTCCGGAGCACAAACGTCCACTAATGGACACTAAATCTGCTCTTTGTTTTCATTGTCTTTATTCAGTCCACTGCTATCACAAGCAACCGTCTTTGAAGGCCGGGACAGTACAGTACATTATTTACTGTTTAGTTGTTGCAAGCCTCGTATTAAGCCATGCTGGACATGATATTGACAACACAGCACTGTTTATACACCGCTTTGAACTCATGTGAGGGGTCAGGCCATCTCACAAGCAAGTGGGGAAGATGGCTGCACAAACATGATACATGGAAAGGACTGAGACATGAAGCAAGGATACACAGATCGATAAATATCATCCAATAAAAGTGAGAAGACTTGCTGTCTGGTCAACAACCCATTTATGGGCTTTTTCTGTACTCCTGCACCTGTTGTTAAAATAATGTCATAAGATTTAGGATTAAGGCTATTGTTTTATACAGTGGGTACGGAAAGTATTCAGACCCCTTTAAATGTTTCCCTCTTTGTTTCATTGCAGCCATTTTCTAAAATCAATTTTATTTCTCATTAATGTATGCTCGGCACCCCATCTTGACAGAAAAAACTGAATTTCTTGCAAATGTATTAAAAAAACTAAAATATCACATGGTCATAAGTATTCAGAGCCTTTGCTGTGACGCTCATTTGAATTCACATGCTGTCCATTTCTTCTGATCCTCCTTGAGATGGTTCTGCTCCTTCATTGGAGTCCAGATGCGTTTTAATTAAACTGATTGGACTTGATTAGGAAAGGCACACACCTGTCTATATAAGACCTTACAGCTCAGGGTGCATGTCAGAGCAAATGACAATCATGAGGTCGAAGGAACTGCTCAAGGAGCTCAGAAATAAAATTGTGGCAAGGCATAGATCTGGCCAAGGTTACAAAATAATTTCTGCAGCAATCAAAGTTCCTAAGAGCACAATGGCCTCCATAATTTTTACATGGAAGAAGTTTGGGACGACCAGACCTCTTCCTAGACCTGGCCGTCCAGAGGCTGAGCTCCAGAGATGCAGCAGGGAGATGGGAGAAGGTTCCACAAAGTCAGCTATCACTGCGGCCCTTCACCAGTCGGGGATTTATGGAAGAGTGGCCCGACGGAAGCCTTTCCTCAGTACAAGACATATAAAAGCCCACATAGAGTTTGCCCAGACTATGAGAAATAAGATTCTCTGGTCTGATGAGACCAAGATTGAACTTTTTGGTATTTATTCTAAGTGGTATGTGTGGAGAAAAACAGGCACTGCTCATCACCTGCACAATACAATCCCAACAGTGAAACATGGTGGTGGCAGCATCATGCTATGGAGGTGTTTTTCAGCTCTAGGGACAGGACGACTGGTGGCAATTGAAGGAAAGATGAATGGCCAAGTACAGAGATATCCTGGAGGAAAACCTCTTCCAGAGTGCTCAGGACCTCAGCCTTGGCCCCGAAGGTTCACCTTCCAACAAGACAATGCTAAAATTACAAAGGATTGGCTTAGGAACAACTCGGTGACCATTTTTGACTGGCTTAGAGCCCTGACCTAAACCCAATATGACTGTCCACCAACATTCACCATCCAACCTGACAGAACTGGAGAGGATCTGCAAGGAGAAATGGGAGAGGATCCCCAAATCCTGATTTGAAAAACTTGTTGGATCATTCTGGCTGTACTCGCTCAAAAGGGTGCTTCTACTCAATACTGAGTAGAGGGTCTGAATACTTATGACCATGAGATTTTTTTTTTTTTTTTTTATATATATATAAATTTGCAAAAATTTGTACATTTCAGTTTTTTCTGTCAAGATGGGGTGCTGAGGGTATATTAATGAGAAATAAAATTAACTTTGATTTTAGCAAATGTTTGCATGAAAGAAGAGGGAAAAATTCAAAGGGGTCTGTAGGAGCCATTATTTGTCTGCTTATATCAGTCTGTTTTGTTTATTTACAAGTTGTCACTAGGTGGCAGTTCAGATGGTGGTTTGGGTCCACGTCATGATTGGTACAATTGGTATTTAAGCGCAGGTGTACTGGGCGGCCAATTAATGCATGGGTGACGGGGAGACCGCACGGTTTTTTACCGCTCTGTAAGACACCTTTTCTACCAGCCAGAACCATCACAATTATTCAGATCACTCCATAAACAGTTTTGCCATACTATAAACATGCTTTGAAATTAACAGTAACGATAATAAATAGGAACCTCACCCAACAATGGACGTCGCTGTGGACATTCATTCATTTACTCATCCATCCAGCTGAGCGTGTCAAAAATAAGTCCCGTCCCCCACCCAGCCGAGTGGCTAATTGTTTGCCAGGATAGTCGCTATAGGGTCTAAATACTTTCCGTACCCACTGTATGAAAGAGATAAACTCTCAAACTAATATAGCATAGAATTCAGTTTAGCATGCTGATTGTGGAACGCATGTCCTATTTATTTACCTTTTATATGACAAGTCACCACATTTTTAATTAAATTGTCTAAAAGCCAATATATTGCCGTTGATTTTCATATAAAGTTTACAAATTACAATATTTCTAAATTTCCTACCTCCTCTTTTTACCTTGAAATGCTTAAGCCTGTTCACGCAGTATTACAATTCTTAGCGTGTACTCGTGCAAGGTGTGAAAATAAGCGCAAATAGCTGGAAAATGAACCAAAACAAGCACAAAACTGCACTTTTTTTACCATTAATTATTATCTATAGACATATGTGTATCTATAATTTACTGTATGATTGCATGAATATGACTTCATATTGTTATATTTACGAGTATTTAACTTAGTATTTCACTAATATATATATATATATATATATATATATATATATATATATATATATATATATATATATATATATATATATATATATATATATATATATATATATATATATATATATATATATATATACATATACATACTGTATATATAGACCATTTAATGTCCAGATCCAAATAGGTTATAAAAGTTGCAAGAAGTTGCAAGAGTATAAAACTTGCAAGAATAAAAGTGAGCACAAGGAGGAGGATGTTTAAATCATTTCTTCTCTGAACTACCGTGGAGGATGTAAGGCCGCTGACACAAACAAAAAATCTTGGAGCTGTAATGAAAACAAATAATGACCGTTGTGATTTTACGACTACATGTTGTTCATTTTAAGAACTACCGTACACGTAACAACTATATGTCTGACCGTTCCAAGATGTCTTTGCAGGACCAAATTCTGGACTCAAATGAATGTCTACTTAGCTTTTTTACAGGGAGACAGAGGCTACAGACAGAGTAACAAGACAAAAATAAGGAGAGACTGTAGTGTTTGTTCACAGCAGGTTGTGTTATCCTGCATATGTTACAATGAAGAAGTGTTTTATGCACCCCAGGTATTAAACATAAGCTAGAGTTATCATCTCTGTCTTCTAAGAGTTCATGAGTGTTTCCTGCTGATGCTGCATGTGATGTCATCAGCTCAGTCGGTGCCAGGCTTCATACACAACACCTAAATGATGTAAACCACCAATTTCTATTTCATACATTTAAAACTTTCTTAGAATTGAACTAATTCTATTATTTTTCTTTATACATATTTATTAGCAAATTTTAAAGCAACAACATAATTTTCCTATGAGCATATGTAAAGCACTATTCAGATCTATTCAGTATTGATGCCCAAAGGCCACACACTGAATGGCTGCATCATACAATCACACAGCAAATTATTTCATGCACGTTGTATTATAATTTGTTAATTTAATCAGCAACTGCAAATGAAATACATAGCAGGGAAGGCAAAAGCAAGAAGGTACAAACAAAATCTGAGCTGACGAAGCAATTTCCTCAACCCAAAACAGGAGCGCAGGCTTTTATGCTTTCATGCTGCAAGATCAAATACCCCTATGTCTCAGGATTAGGCAAGAATAATTTTATCTTCCAAAATCTTGCATATCAAGAATAGCATAACCTTTGTGGAGTATGTAAATGCAGCTAATGGTTACTGTCAACAGCTAGAAGGAAGATAGCGATGCAGTGAGACTGAGAAATGAGTATGTACAAGATAACCCAGACAACAGAGGCCTGCAGTGAAGTGAAGTGAACTACTGTACATTTGTACCGTTGTGTGAAAGATTAAATATACTTTAAAAAAGGATTTACTCTTTTAATATACTACTTATTCATTTTACTTTATCAATTCATAAAACAAAAAGTGAGAAAACAGAAAAATCTAGTTAGAATCAATATTTAGCATGACTAAACATTACATTCAATCAGCTACAACATCATAAGAGGATTGCAAAAAGGACACTAAAGGGGAGATTTTCCTAACCCTAACCGAGGAGAGATTTTAACACCAAGGAGTGAAAGTGAGAGAAGCTGGAAGAAAGAAACAAATAGGTGAAGAAAGAGTAGTTATATTATGGTCCCAAACTAGAAGATTGGAAGCTCTTCACAGACTGTAAAAAGTAATTCAGGGGACCTTTTACCACCACTTAATCACATCCAGGATTTCAAGATAAATAATGTTGTTTATTGATTTAAGTAAACCTTTTAGGTTGAAAAAATTATTTTCATGAGTTGTGTTGACATATCGTAAAACACCAAATAAAGGCCTGGGCGTTTATTTGCTTAAATCGCAAATCAACAGGCGTTTATTAGGGACCTGGGCTTATTTGGGACCTGCCTTTATTAACTGTGTCTCCATTCAACCCAAATCTTATTGTGCGTCTTCGGACACTGAAGCCGTTCCTCTTCAGGAATCGATCTGGCCAGCCTGCACTAGCCGCCAACGGCTTCTCGTTGTCAGCTATGGTCTGATACAACTAGAGATGCACCGATTGATCGGCAGCCGATTGCAATCAACCGATAGTGCCGCTATCGGTTTTGATCAGAGTTCTCAAAATAGTTTAAAGCAGGCCGATCAGATGACGTTTACAAAATCAAGCCGCCACCAGTGCGTGCATTCCCACCACTTGCTCGTTGTTGCGTTGTATCTTTAGATCTCGTAAGAATAAAGGCGGATTTATGGTTCGGCCTTACACCAACGCTACGGCGTAGGTTACGCCGCGACGCGCGCCGTACGGTGCGCGTACCCTACGCCGTACCTTACGCCGTAGGCTCTGCGTCGATATAACGCGGAACCATAAATCGCCGGCAGCTCTTCTCATGCCCCCAAAACATCTGAGCAAATTTCTTAACAGGCATTATTTGGATAAACTGAGCCCAGGTTGGGGATCTTAACGGTTACTTTTACACCTGAAAAAATATTAAAACTTAATAAAGTGGCATATTAACAGCGCTACAGCGGAAATTAAAACAGCTTCTAGCTCTCGGCTTCCTGATATGGTGTGATGTATGTGCAAACGTAACTACGCAGTCGCTTACGTACCCAAACGTAAACCACGCAGTGACGTAGCAAGTGGTGTCCCAATCCCTAGGGAAGATTACAAGGACCCCTACCTATTTTTAGGGTGAAGTGGTAGTGGGTGAGGGCTAGTGGTAGAAAGTAGGGTGAACATTGGGATTGGGCCTTACTCTTTGTAAGCTCAGTCAAAGTCGTCGTTAAGAGTCTCTAGAGTGTGAAATATTGCACATTGCCTCAGCCTGCAATAAAACAGTGGTCAATTCACGATACTTTCTCATCTCTTAATTTTGATACCTAATAATACAATGTCAGTGTACATGAGACAACAATATTGAAGAATCTATGGATTTCGCACCGTGATCGGTGATCGACAAGATCGGGATGGGCAGATCCTGCTTTTGGTGATCGGTGATCGGCCCCCAAAATCCTGATCGGCGCATCTCAAGATACAACTCTTTTCCCATTACTCGTATAATCTTCCGCGACTCACGCTGGTGAAGTATCCAAGCTAAGAGAAAACACAAAGGCAAAAAAAGAAGGGGAAAAGAGGTGAGCAAAGATCTACAGGCTACGAGCTCACAACTTTTCCCCTCCTTTTTTTTGCCTTTCTCTTTGATATACAAGCCACTCAGCTTCATAACACGTCATCAGTGAGGTCAAATTGTTTAAGGTTATTTGCTTGTGTTTAAGTAGGCTATATTTGCATACAGTAGAATATTTTTTTGTCCACCAGAAAAACAATGTTTGACCTAGCCTTTACTTGGGATGGGCATTTAATATAAAAAATATTTTGCTACACCTGGCGGATAATTGGGACCGGCGGTGCATTAGGACTCGGCCATCATTTTAAATTTTACGGTAATAATGCTAGTTATTACACCAACTTAATAATGTTTGGAATTTAAACTGAAATGTTTGCGCCCATTGATTTAGTACAATTTTTGCTTATTCCTGTAACCGTCAACCACATTATGTAATCTAAATTCAGGTTATTCATGGACACATTTTTAAAAAGCCTATGTCGTTCATGTACCGTAGATAGGCTTGTAGTTCCACAGTAAGTAAATTGTTGTTTAACCAAAAGTAGCAGCCTTTGGATTGTGGGTAGTTGTATGAGAGGGATAAAAGTAGTAGTATTTTTTCTTTTTTGCTCATTTAATCCAGTGTCGCTTTTATGCCTGTAACACTTGCAGAAAGGGATAAGAATGAGTTAGTTATGGCATTTGTATTGTAAATTATTTGGTTACTATTATGATACAACTTTGAGTTTGTATTTTTCCTGGTCGTAAAGGTTGCATTACATTTTTTCTTAAGATGTCAAGATGTGCAGAATATCTACTGAAGAAAATCTAATTGGAACGACGAATTGGAATGATGGTTGTCAAATTAAAAACTTGTTTTTATGCAACCGATTATTAAGTGAGTGGTAATTAAAAATACCTCTGATTAAAGAGGAAAATCTCATTTACATAACTTAATGTAGTTTGTTGGTTGAACGCACTTTCATTAGAAGTTGTCATAACGAAGACTGATGCAAACTTTTGTGTTAATTTTCTTTTTTGATCCAAAACATTTGTTTTCAGAGTGCATATAGGCATCATCCCCTAAACTTCTTCCTCATGAATATCAGTGAGTACAACAACATAGTAGGCAGAATAGGTACTGTCTGGCCCATATTTACTGAAGAACTTGAGCTGATAAAACTTATACAAGGGTGATGAGTGGGCTGACTAGAACACCTGCACTATATATGTTATTAATATTTGATCATTTGAACACATAAAGTGGAAAGGCTGCAACACAAATTACCATGAAAGAAACAACATAAACAGTGTTACCATCCTACCCTTAACATCTGAGCACAGCTAATACATATTCATATTTCCAAGTCCACTATATTTCCTCAGAGTGTACAATGGATTTATGGATACCATTTTCCATGTTTTTGCCTCACTGTTCAATCTTAGCTTTGCTGATACAAAGCCCCTGCATTGATCCTACCCCTGTCTGCTGTTTGTGGCAAAGTAGCTTGATTTCATTGGTATTCAATGATGTGGTTTCAACTTTCTTCATTTGCGCTCATGGCACTCAACAAACAATCCAAAACAAAGTACGTTTACAGCCACAGTCTTGTGTAAACATGAGGTTCCTCAGTAAATAGTATGTCAGTCTCGCTGACCATGTCTGAATCAATTTTACACCGATGAATTACAATGTTTAAACTTCATGGATTAAGTTTGAGGTCACATTCTTTATCTTAATCTGAACACTGATCATTTCTGAAAGGGTGAAAGGTTTGATATGTCACTTGAGATTTTCTGCTGCCCCCTCCCCTTGGAAGAACCAAAAAAAGAAGAAAAAAGAATCACACTGGTCCTTCCTGCTTCATAGGCCAAGGGAAGGAGGACCGTTTGGGAAAACACTTTTAAAGTACTGTCTGCCAAGCAAAACTCTTAAAGCTGCTGCAGTAAAGTTGTCTACTGCAGAATGATCCTGCAGAAACACAGGAAGTTTTGTTGTTTAAAGTTTAATACCCATTTTAAAAGGTGTAATTTCACAGTTTAACACGCAGTTATCATTTTTTTTGACAGAGCATTAAACTACCTGAGCAGTTACATATAAAAT
The DNA here is from genome assembly GCF_033807715.1 of Cololabis saira. Classification (NCBI taxonomy): domain Eukaryota; kingdom Metazoa; phylum Chordata; class Actinopteri; order Beloniformes; family Belonidae; genus Cololabis; species Cololabis saira. The sequence continues at coordinate 28,909,700 of NC_084588.1, read as the reverse complement.
TTTTAAATATTCAATAGTCTTAACACTATATCCCAAATACTATTACAATGTGATCAAATTTGGACGGGAAAACATTTCCATTTCAAGCTTCAGAGCCAGTTTTGCGCCATCACATTTGGCCTCTGCAATGAGGCATGAAATTGATGTGTTTGCAGAATACGAAAGATTCATTAAGACAGCCTTGGGGTAACTGGCCTGGAGGGATACTTCACTTTTTTTTCACGTTTAAAAAGCCCTCCTTCAAAACTCCCTAAACATCTCAGGGCTAATTAACTCAAGCTGCCCTGGTCAAAACAGTCAGCTATCTAAAAAAAAATGCAAGCACACCATGAATACATAATAAACTGTGGGACAAACAGAAGATAAATAGTCGTTACATGTATTTGGAAAACAGTAAAGCATTGACAGAAGGTTTGCGTCCGATGAGTAAATTAAGTTTAGACAAAAGCTGACTGAGCTGTTTTCTGGTGCAAAAACTGTGAGTTTTTCAAGCGGATATCAAACACTTCTGGCTGCATTGTGAGCCCTTTCATCAATGTGAACTGTGTCCTCAAAAGGGCACCATTGTAGCTCCGTGGGGTTATTTTTTTTCACTCAGGAAGCTATAGGATTGCACACTTCCTATGCTTGATGGGTGTCAGTGATGTGAAGCAAAATAAAGCTGGCTGAACTCAGTCTCCACAGATTTAACATGGAAATTATTTTAAACCATTTTAATCTGTCTACTTAAAATATTGATCTATGTCTTAGCCTCTGTGATCTAAAATGTGGCCAATTGAGGTTGAAAAAAAGGTGCCTACTACATTATACATTATATAATAACTGTTTTCGGGTCTTGAAGTCATCCTGTTGCAATTTAGAGAAAACAAAGCATACAATACAATTTCATGCTCTGTTTTCTTCCTTTTATCGCTTAATAGTTTCAAACCAGTCAAAAGTGAAGACCTCAACAGACAGACCTGCAGCACAGATGTCTTTCATCTGTATCATTATCTTTAGGGATAGAAACGGGATGATTTTGGAAGATAATTTTCAAACTGGGTCAGTTCCTTGGAGATCTGCCAGAACTGAGACAGCCAGACACACTATGTTTCAATCTGCTGCTGCAGATGACAACTTTCTTCTGTTTTTCCACGCTTCAGTTTATGACATAATTTGTTAATAACACTGTATCAAAAGTACTAAAAAGCGTTATACCACTCGTATCATTTAATGAGCCAATGCCTCAGTAAAACCTCACACTTTGTGGAAATTTAACACAGCTCTGGTAACCATTAATCCGACAGTTATGTCTTCCGGGCTGACCTACAGCGACGTGTAAGTAAACGCGAGTTTTTGCCACAGCCACGGTGCCTGAACAATAGTTTCTTTGTACTTCGGCTCAGCTAAATTCCACCAACCACACACCACCAAATCTACCAACTGTTGTCGCAGCAGCACCATGTGGACTTCAGTGCTTCAGTTTGTTGTTGTGTACCTGCAGGAAAGCTTAGACAGAGCACATGTTTGTTGTCGAACAACTTGCTTGTTTTGGGCAAATTCACTGATCTGATTCAGATGAACTTCACAGATAAACTCATCAAATAAAAGAAACAAGACACCCCAGAGCACAAAGTCTGTTAAGTTTTGTTGAAATAAATGTTTTTAAGTATGGTTAACAAAATAACTGCAAACAAAAAGTGCTGAATAGCTCCTTGTTTTGAAATAATAAAACTTTCAAAAGCTTTTAAGTTTTTAAAAACTTGGCCCAGAGTTTAAGTTGTCCCCGCCCTTTTGAATTCCTGAAATATGTAAAGCAATAGTAATACTACTGAGCTGTAGTCACCCTCACTGCCAAAACACACATCATGTTAACACCATTCACCATTCAACCAGTCATCTTGTTTTGTCCAAACCTAAGTTGGGTTTATACATATATTTGACATTAATACATGTTTTTAATTAAAAGATTCCAGTTGTCAGAACAGATGCACATGAACTTTCCCTCAGTTTACTAAGAGGCCAACTGAGCAATCTATTTTAGTCAGTAAACATCATGAAACAGAAAACTTTGCATTTGTACTGATGAGCACAAATTTGATTCTATTTTTTCTGTTTTGCTACCTGGAACAACTAATGTGTGTTAATAAGATGTTTGGTTTGTTTGTCTTCCATGTTTTGTGTATTTGACCAACATGGCACGGCTTTTAACAATAGACATGTTGTTTTCCTAACCTCAAACCTTTATAGGGCAGTCAACAAATGACTATAAACTATAAAGAGAACTATAAAACAGCCGTGACTAGGATGGGACTTGAACTCCTCTCTTGTATTTGACATTCGTAGCTTCACAACCCAACGCCTCCAAAGAGAGACAGGTGAGGAACAGACCCAAAACAGGATCTTTCTAAAAACCCAAATAGACAAAAAGTAGCCAACATATTTCAAGCTTTGACATTTAGGACGTTGTATATCACAAAACTCCACACAAGTACTGTTCTCCCTTTTACAATAGAAAAATAGAGCAAGGGAAACACAAAGATCCTCTTTATTCACACTGTGTCAGCAACAGCAAATTTGTTATGTGTTTTTTTTTTTTAAACGTGTTTTGAATGTATCTTTAGTTGTTGTGGTGTCCTACGTTGTTCTGTAATAATTTCTGAGTGTACTTCAGAGCTATATATTACTATCGGCAGTGTGGTGTACACCATGAAACAAATTGCTGTTATTACTAAGTATCAACCACAGAAAGACTGCAGAAAAGTGCTTATAAAGCTCTCCATACCGGCCTTCTGACTGGAAGAAATGGGCCAAACTAAAAGGGCCTTGACCTTAAACAAGCTATGATGGGGGGAGGTATTGTAATTAACAGTGATCCAGATCAAACGCTGATGTCTTCTCATAAATGCAGAGTCCTCTTTCTCTTTGCTATTATTAGCCTGACTTATCTGATTGGCTTTGGCATGATTCCCTAGTTGCACTTGCATCCTGATTTCTGTAAGAAAAAACTACCTGATTCACCAGAATCCAACAATCGAAATACCATGCAGCACAAGCATGCACAAGTGCAAATGCACTAGATCTGACTTAGCCTTTATAGAAACAACACAAACGTATCTGTGTGTACACGATTGGGTGGTCCCTTTCCAGCAACAATGCGTCTTTCTAAAGAAGGAAGGATGTGAAAATTTGACATAGAAAAAAAACTCCAGAGTGCCATGTGTGACTTTGAAAATTATGTCCTCTCTGCTTCAATAATGCAATAATGCCATACATCTTTGTCACCACATGGTCACACCCCTCTCCTGCAACCTTTACAGTCTCTCTCTCTCTCTCTCATTCACTGCCAGGCACATACACAGAGCCTGCACACCTATCTAATGGCGAGTGTAGAGGTCCTGCATGCAGGATGTGAGGAGAATTTTAATAGCTGGCTTCCTGTCCTGCCATGCTCTGCCACTTTCCATTCACAGTGCAGGCAGAGATAATTGATTTCACCTAACCAGTTGGATCCCTGTGTGTTAATACACGTGTTTGTTGTGTTACTCCGCATTAACGCTTAAGATAAATCAGTGAGTTTACAAAACACATGCAAGATCAAGCACAGTGCGAGTTAGAGCAGCAGCCGGGACACAAGGGAGAATAAAGGGAAAGGAAGGGAAAGCTGCGATATACCGGCATGATTTGTCACATGATCAGACAATGCAACAAAAGCCACTCACTTGATGAAGTAACTGGCTCCTTCATCCGTGAAGCCCTCTTCCCATCCTCTTGGCAAATCTGCAGCACGGACAGAAACACATTAACCGACCCGCCACACACGGACAAACACACTGCAGCAACAATGTCCCCCAAAGGATCGCTGCAAATCACATAGTTTTGCCCGATTTGCAGGACTGGAGCTGGACGTACCTGAACGGATCATATGTCCCGAGTTAACAGGTTCGCCAGTGCGTGGATGCAGCCAAGTGGTGCCACGAGTTTTATCGCTGCAAGAAAGACACCTGTTACTGAACGATAATAAAACAGCAAAAGAGACCTCCACGGCGCGACAACAACGCGCCTGCAAGTAGCGAAAAACACAACCACAAAAAAAAAAATAAAAAAAAAAAAAAAACGAGAAGCCGCTCACTTAATGAAGAAGACCCGTCCATCTCTGCAAACTCCGTAGGACCAGTGGTCGGGCAGGGTGTCCCGTCCGAGCGGCGCCGCCATGATCCGTCTCCAGGTCGGCTCCCCCCTCTCTCTGCCCGCCGCACACTTTTCTAGGGAGCCCACATAATACACCGCCAGGCAGCGTCGCTTTTAAAGGGGAAGAATACCAGAGTGAGACACAGACTTCTTGCAAGACTCTCGAAATGTAAGAAACGTGTTATCATAGTAAGAGGGGTCGGCAACCCAAAATGTTGAAAGAGCCATATTGGACCAAAAACACAAAAATATATGTCTGGAGCCGCAAAAAATGAAAAGTCTTGTATAAGCCTTAGAATGAAGACAACACATGCTGCATATATCTATATTAGAAAAAAGTCGAAATGTCGAGAAAACATTAAAAATGTCGAGAGAAAAAAGTCAAATGTTGAGAAAAAAGCGAAATGTCGAGAAAAAAGTCGAAATGTTGAGAAAAAAGTTGAAATGTCGAGGAAATAGTCAAAATTTCGTGAAAAAAGTAAAAATGTTGAGAAAAAAGTCAAAATTTCGAGAAAAAAGTCGAAATGTCAAGAAAAAAGTCAAAATCTCGAAATGTTGGGAAAGGGGAAAAAAGAAGGAAAAAAATAAGAAAAAAAAGAAAAAAAGGAAAAAAAATAAGGAAAAAAGGAAAAAAAAAAGGTCAAACATTTTTGAAAAAGCTCCAGGGAGCCACTAGGGCGGCGCTAAAGAGCGCCTCGAAATGTACGAAACGTGTTCATAGTACAGGGGTCGGCAACCCAAAATGTTGAAAGAGCCATATTGGACCAAAAACACAAAAATATATGTCTGGAGCCGCAAAAAATGAAAAGTCTTGTATAAGCCTTAGAATGAAGACAACACATGCTGCATATATCTATATTAGAAAAAAGTCGAAATGTCGAGAAAACATTAAAAATGTCGAGAAAAAAGATTAAATGTTGAGAAAAAAGTAAAAATGTCGAGAGAAAAAAGTCAAATGTTGAGAAAAAAACGAAATGTCGAGAAAAAAGTCGAAATGTTGAGAAAAAAGTCGAAATGTCGAGGAAATAGTCAAAATTTCGCGAAAAAAGTCAAAATGTTGAGAAAAAAGTAAAAATGTCGAGAAAAAAGTTTAAATTTTGAGAAAAAAGTCGAAATGTTGAGGAAAAAAGTCGAAATGTCGAGAAAAAAGTCAAAATTTCGAGAAAAAAGTCGAAACGTCAAGAAAAAAGTCAAAATGTCGAAATGTTGGGAAAGGGGAAAAAAAGAAAAAAAAGAAGAAGAAAAAAGAGAAAAAAAGGAAAGTCGAAATGTTGAGGAAAAAAGTCGAAATGTCGAGAAAAAAGTCAAAATTTCGAGAAAAAAGTCGAAATGTCAAGAAAAAAGTCAAAATGTCCAAATGTTGGGAAAGGGGAAAAAAAGAAAAAAAAAGAAGAAGAAAAAAGAGAAAAAAAGGAAAAAAAAGGTCAAACATTTTTGAAAAAGCTCCAGGGAGCCACTAGGGCGGCGCTAAAGAGCCGCATGCGGCTCTGAAGCCGCGGTGCGACCCCTGTCATAGTAAAACAGCCTGAAGTCCTACAACCACGAGAGAAATCAGCCGCAGCAGCCTCGCAAAGACAACTGGTGCAGTCGAAATTAACTAAGGACGGAAACATAAAACAATGGGTTTTTTCAACAAATGACTGAAACACAAATATGTTCAGACAATTTACAGTCTAGTTAGGCTTGTTTATAGTCTTTGGACACGGAATAAAGCTAGTAAATGAAGAAATAGTAATAGACTGTAGGGAACTCAATCAGAGGCAGCCGTGTTGGAGGAGTAAAGTATGAGTTAACTTCAGATTCCTCACAACTTTTTAATCCTTTTTAAATGGAAATGCTTTAGAGCCCCACAGTTCAGATACCAAACAGTGGAGAAATGGTTGCATAGGATCAGAAACAAAAAGAAAGGAGAAAAAGAACAACAGTGACAAACAAACAAGGATAAGATTCACAAGTGTCAGAGATTTCCAGGGTCAAGGCCAGTTTATACATTAAGTGAGATTCTGATTATGGGGCTATCAGAATCTCACATCACCTTCACTGCAGTCAAACTCTGAGGACAGAAAGTCTATTTAAACATGCCGTATTAGAAAAGTGCTAACACTGCATTAAACCATCCCGCCCAATTTACCATGACTCTCCTTAAATATAGTTTCAGGTCATTGAGCAGAGACCAACAGACATATTCCAACATTGTAAATATCTGATCCGTGTTTATGTTTTGGAGAGATTTATCATTGTTATTATTTTTATTATTATGAGGATTATTCCTATTATAATAACGAGCTGTTCTCTGGAGATAGTGTGAAATAAAACATTTTCTCTAAAACCTTATTATAATCAGCTAGCTTCTTTATCTGTGTCTAAACATGTAAACAAGTTCACTATAAACCTTGAGTATTTTGCTTTAGCTCTTTTGCTTCTTCATTCATAGCATCACCCACACCTTTATTCTCAGCTTAACTAAAAAAGAGATGAGCTAATAATGCTCTATAATTCGTCCCTGTTTTAAAGCAACTTCTAGCAGCTTTTCCCTTTTTTTAATCTGGGCTTGGGACCAGCATGATGAGAACACTGGCTTGTGACCTCTTAGTGGTTATGGCAACAGGAGCAAAGTGTCCAGAATTGCAAATATAAACTTTTGACATTGCTGAGATGTTGCTCAAGTGTGCAAAACTTTTTAACATTAACCTCCTAAAACTGACAGATAAGCTCAATGTTTATCAAGCCTACTGAATGTTTGATGGAGCAAATACAAGGGAAAGTTAGTGTACCAACTCCTGACCAGCTGTTATGTTACTTTGGCATTCCTTTGAGTGATGTGTCGTTTTTACAACTTGGACAATTTCAGTCCATAACTTCCGAAAAACCCCGAATATCAGAGGGCTCAGTTCTAACTGTCTTCAGCCAAAAGGCAGATGTAGAATGCGTAAACATGTGAGACTAAAATGACCACGTTATTCTTATTTTTCATATTTTTCTATGAGTAAGCATCATGGTTGTGTGAACCAATGTAAGCTTCCTCATAAGGTATACCTCCAAGGTTATTAAGTGTCATTTATATCCAGACTTATGCTCGAAGCTTTATGAATGATATCAAAAGAGGTCATAAAATTGGTGTAAAGTAGCCGATTCCAGACCCTAAAACTGACCTCTAAGAACAAAAGTGTAAAGACACACTTGAAAAAGAAGCAGTGGTGCTGTAACTTTATGGTATCTTGACCAAATTATGTCACAGGCATTTCATTATGACCTCAGGAAATTGTTTCAGCTTATGAAGCCATGCCATAATATGTCTCCTTTTAATCTTATCTGCATCTAAGAAATCACAGTAAGAAATCAGATTTGTAAAGTATGAATTATTACAATGATATAATATCAGAGCAGCACCACCTAAGGGCAGTAGGATGAACAACAAAATCAACAGCATCGTGAGGAATCTGTTACTTGCACCGTTAGGTCAATAAGACAAAAATACAGATTTGCTTGAATAAACTCTGTATCAATAAATATTAATATAAATTATTCAACAACATCACCAATACCTTACATCTGTGGTGCAACTGGTTGTTCTAAATCTGCCTGCAGCAAGAAGGGCAGAGGAGCAGGCATATTACACATACTGCAGTGTAATCATCTTGTTGCTGTTATTTGTCCTTGGTATGATTTATCATTATCACCACTATATAGACATTCATGTATACATAGTGATCCACTCACAAATACACACAGGGTTGCTACACAGTCCAGTGCAGCGCTGCAGTGTAGCCTCTTCTGCTGAATCCTGCCTCTTGGCTGCCAGAGGCTCACAATGCAGCAAGGTGACTCAATGTTATTGTCTTCTCCTCAGTGAGCCCCTTCACGCTGAATCACAGCTCCACACCCAGCAGAAAATTAAATAAAGCTTTTCACATTCTGACTTTTAAATGCCTGTTTGGATCGTACTCTGTGTGGCAGAATCCCACATAGGAAATCAATCCCATCTTTTCTCTGATGCTTATTTTCAAAGTGTGCCGTAAGGTCAACACTGGGATATATACTGCAACCGAGTCTACAGATGACTCAGAGGGCTAGAGTTATTGGGGATGATTAGAAAACAGTTTCACTCTGTAGCATATTAATTTGATATACTGTAGTTATTGATGGAAAAAGAAGTGCGGATTGTCTCTACCTGCAAGGGCTTTCCCTCACTTTCCAATTTGCTTATGATCTTGAGACAGTGATTAATTACACCTTGATTCATTGAACTACGCCAACATCCACAGGGCAGGGATGTTATATTTAGTTATAAACTCACTTATCCTGAGAGTAACTAGATTTATAATTTTGCTGTACCTGCCGAGGCTCATAAATGTTCTGTACATTTTTTTTTTTTACTTCAGTGCTCAAACTCCAGTAGAAGTTTTTAAATGTTACATCCAACAAATGCCAGTGTTTATATGAGTCAGTCCAGTTACAAGCTTGGAGATGATGCAATAGGAAGAGGGTATCAAGATTATAAGATTTTTCTACCTAATTCAGCTTTTATTTTATTTACGATATTATAAGTTCATAGTAAAGTTATTTTTCATAAAAATCTTAAATAAGTGTAAATAATAGCATTTTCATGGCTGTTTTAATGAAGTTCTTGTTAAATATTTTGTTCTCTATCATATTTAAATAATTTAGCTAACAATGTCCTCTCTTCATACCCCCACAGAAGTCTGAGTAATGGCAACGACTGAGTCAACCAGTTTATCACAATATCGCCCTCTTATGGAAAAAGAATATCAAAGCAGCTCATTGCCAGGATAAATGATTTTGGAGATAAATATAATTTATTTAGATTTTCATGTAAATTATGATAATATGAGCTACATTTTACATACTATCAGATGTTAAAAATGCTCACACTCTGCATCAGTGACAGTCAAGGTTAGAAACTTATATTAAAATATATCACAATATGTGACAAACTGTAACTGATGAATCACAAGTATGTTAACAAAACATAACAGAAACGGTTGATGAATCAACATTGAAAGCCTGCATAAAGTGCATAAAGTCTTCGGAGCCAATCCTGACATCATTTGTTTTCACAATGACAAATGCATTGAGAAGAGCCTGATAATCTCCAAGCACCCCAGAAGACTCCATGTAAAATGTTTCCATTAGACCTGTGACCTGGACTATGGCTACAGGCAAACTAGAAACCATTATACAGAGGATTGCCTCCTAAACTAAGCAATTTTGTGGACTGCCAAAGAACAAGTGTAGACTCTGGACACATCACCAGTACATTGTCCCACACTGTTATTTTACAGATATACAATTATTGAATAGCTTTTCAGCTTTTTCATTCGTTTAAATATTTCAGATATTCGTATTGAGGCTGACATATCGAAGAGTTTATGAAATATTTATATGCAAATTACGTAGGCAGAGAGACATTAGATCAGAAATTAATGAAAAAATATATTCATAATGAATTTAACATGTATGATTTTGTTTCTTTATTCATCAGTAATGTTATTCATTTTGTACAGGTTTGGACTTTTATCTATATTATCTCTAAACCATAATAATCATTAATTTGTTTAGAAATTAATTAAACAATATATTCATAATGAATTTAACATGTATAATTGTGTTAATTTATTCCTCAGTAATGTTATTTATTTGTACAGGTTTGGGCTTTTATATGTTATATTTTTATATGGCTTTACCTCCCAGCCATAGAGGATGGGGACCGCCCACCTGCCCTGTCGTCATGTCGCCACGTTCCATTCACTGCAACGCAACTTGCTAGCTCATTTTAATGCTCCCCCGCTTGCAACCTACCGTGCTGACTAGCGATTAGCTGCCAGCTCCAGCTGACGGAGGACGTCTGCGAGTAAAGAGAGCAGAAAGCTGCTCAAACCACGTCAAAGTGAGTATACAAGTGATACATCAATGGTAACCCTTAATCAAGATGTTCGTAAAGTGTTTTCCGGCGTGTGTATACTTGTACTTTAAGCTCTACAGCTCAGATTAACGTCATAACGTTACACGAGTCTTCAATTATTATCTGAATCTGTCAGTGTTGAAGCTCAAGCAGCTTCCTCTAAACATGACCATGTTACTGCTGTACAGTGGGGTAGAAGCGCTGTTTCACACACCAAACACTGAAACATGGAGATTCAGTCACAGGTGCATGACTGTTCATCTTAATGTATTGTGAAATATGTTTGTTATTGAATTATTGTAACCAGTACTCGAGTTGTAAAAAAAGATCAGGGGGGATGGTGGATTTTATCATATGGGGACAGATAATTTGTTCTGATTACAAATATTATAATATATTACAAATAATAGCACTGACCAAAACACCTGCAGAAATACTGCAGGAATGACATAGCAGCAGTTAAATGCAGCCTTCTGTAAGCTTTAAATATCCACTGGGCTTACATCAAATACATCAAAACACAACAATAAAAAACAGTTTTCTGAACTTATCAATATGCCTCTGTCCTTCACAGGATAAGTAAAATGGATCACTGCAAAAACTCAAAATCTTAACAAGAATATTTGTCTTATTTCTAGTTAAAATGTCTCATTTTAATAAAAAAAATCTCATTACACTTAAAACAAGACTCATCATTGGAAAAAACAAAAATTTTCACCTGTTACAATTAGATTTTCACTTGAAATAAGTAGAAAAATCTGCCAGTGGAACAAGATTTTTTTGCTTGTAATAAAAAGATAAATCTTGTCCCACTGGCAGATTTTTCTACTTATCAAGTGAAAATTTACTTGAAACAGGTGAAAATTGTGAAATAAGTTACTTTTCTGGTGTTATTTTTCTGGCGATGACTCTAAATGTTGACATAGCAGTAAAACCACATTCCTTGATGAAATGACATAAGGGATGGAAAGGGGGGATGGCAGTTTTACAGGGGGGATGATTTTGACCGTTTTAATTTCAGGGGGGGATGCCATCCCCCCTCATCCCCCCTCAACTCCAGTACTGATTGTAACCCTGTTTGTGATCCAGATGTGCTGGACCCGGGCTGCTGTGACCAGCTGGGCTCTGCTGCTGCTGCAGCTGCTGTGTGTGCAGTCAGTCCCCATCGGTATTGACAAGACCAAAGTAAAAGAACCAGAGAAAAAAGCTGAAGAGCTGCCACCAAATGTGGTAAGAAGGCACGTTATTTATATTCAAACAGGAAATCCCTGAAAACATAATTCATGTTTTCAGGTTTTCACTGCCCTGGCAGCATGATTTTTGGGGAACTACAGCATGGTTGATACATTTTTTATATATATATATATATATATATATATATCTATATATCCTTTATTTAACCAGGTAAAAACTCATTGAGATTAAAACCTCTTTTTCAAGAGTGACCTGGCCAAAATGGCAGCATAAAAAGAATAAAACAATACATACAAACACAGACAGTCAGTCACACATTCCGGGGAAACAATGGTAAAATTTACACAACGGGGCAGTCGCAAGAACCGAGAGAGCTATTTTCTCTGTCTTTTAAAATGGATTTAAATTTACCCAAGGATACAAGCTCAACCAATTTCAAGTCCTTCTGCGCATCATTCCAGGTTGAGGGGCCTGCATCTGAATAAAGTTCTGTGAGCGCAGGCTATTATGGCTGACGTTTCTACACATGTGCACGCACAAATATGTAGGGAGACGTCCCAAAATGGATTTGTAAATAAAAGTCAGCCAGTGGGAGAGTCTACGGACAGGCAAAGAAGGACAATTGGCATTAAAAGGCTTGTCATCTCTGTGTTAGACATTTTGATGGATAATTTATACTGGTTTGATGCAGATGAGCTCAAGAAGATAACAGATTTAATTTGATCAGTCTCTCAAATAAATGATGGATGTGTTTATTATAAATTACAACAGCAAAAGTAATGCTGCATGATATTAATTTTGGTTTTACTTTGTTACATTTAATAGGACACTGGACTCCACTATGACCGCTACCTCAGAGAAGTCATTGACTTTCTTGAGAAAGATCAGCATTTCAGAGAAAAGCTTCACAATACTGACATGGAAGACATTAAGGTATCCATATTGACATTTGTTCGGTTTTACCATGGCATAAGTGCACTAGAAATGGTAAAATACTATATTGACTTTATAATTTTTTAAAATCTTTTGTTCCACTTTTTGTTTTAATGGTACTGTCAAACAAAATATTTTCAATATTAATTTATTGATGGCTTGTAATGCATCTTCTCTACTGTTGAATAAACCATCTTTTTCATAATTTGTGTGTTTTAGCAAGGTAAGCTGGCTAAAGAGCTCGACTTTGTCAGCCATCATGTCAGAACAAAACTGGATGAATTAAAGAGGCAGGAAGTAAACCGACTGCGCACCCTGATTAAGGCAAAGCAAGACTTGGAAGGAGGGAATGGTATGTTTTGCAAAGTAAATTTTACAACTCAAAATACTTTCAATAACTATTTGTAGATTAATTATTTCATGCTACATCCTTCTGTTTTTACGTATGTTAACATGAGCAGACATAGCAGTGGACCACCAGGCTCTTTTGAAGCAGTTTGAGCACTTAAATCACATGAACCCACATACATTTGAAGTGGAGGACCTGGATCGGCTTATAAAATCGGTAAATTGTATTGCTATACACCTTGTAACAACCTGCAGTGTTTGCAAATACTGTTCTTTGAACGGCTTTTTTCAGAATTAATTTTTGAGTGATTGGGATTAAAAAAGTGGAAATGTGTAGAGCTCCTTGTGTATGATTTAATCATTTGCAATAGTCCTTACATTATAAATGGTCAGTATTTCATATTATTTTGACAAGAGGGGCAGATTTTTAAACATTTTAACCACCTTCCAGAAAAGAGTTGTTGTTTTTATTACACAAATGGCAGGAAAAAATATCATCAAATAAATAATTGCTACGTAATTTTTTACCATGTTACTTCAGGTATTAATTCATAGTTTGGTTGATTTCTACAACTGAGGAAGAAACTACAACTGACGTTCCTGACAAGCTTGAATTTTGAATAAAGAAATTCCTGCCCTAGGGAGATATTAAAAATGAGATTATGTTCACCAGATTATTTTAGAATCTAAAATAAATGTCATGTCAAGGTCAAAGCCATATTTATTTATGTAGCACATTCATAAAACAAATGTTGTCCAAAGTGCCACTAAATAAGATATGTTTTTAAGAGCTTTGGAACCGATTAAATTGTAGACTGTAACTTGTTTAATTTCGCTTTTTTTAAATTACTTACAGCTTTCCTTTGCTTCAGAGGCATTCAGTTTCAAATCCAATTTTCTTTTGAGAATTTTTAAAAACAATTTTCCTGTCTAGTCTTTAGAAATCAAATCAGGTCTAACCAGTCATTGAAGTTTTACAAGTACAAGTAGGGGAACGCCTCTTTCTCTTTAACAAATCATAAACCTCAGTACAATTAGCACTATTGCATTTGATAAAGGCTTTTTTAAAGACTGCTGCAGTAGTTGTTGTTGTTTCATATTATTAAAAAAATGAAATCAATTTTCCCTGAAGTTTCAATTAGTTTACATTAAATGATATTTAACATTGTTATGTACTATAGTATAGATCTGTTAAAATACTGTGAACTAAAAGTAGATGTTACGTCATGCAGCGGTTACATTGAATGAGTTTTAAATCTGTGTAAATGTTTTCACTTGTATCTAGGCCACGAGCGACCTAGAAAACTATGACAAAGAAAGACATGAGGAGTTCAAAAAGTACGAGATGATGAAGGAGCATGACAGACAAGAACATCTGAAAACCCTGGATGAGGAAGCGAGAAAGAAGGAGGAAGAGCACTATGAGGAGATGAGGAAGAAGCATGCTGACCACCCTAAAGTCAACCACCCGGTCAGTGGACTAAATGACACAAAGACACACTCTTTTTTTTTTTTAAACCGCCATGGAAAACTAATACTGTCCATCATTTTATATTCATAGTCCACAGTTGGTTTAATATACACATGTTTGAAATGATCTTCCAAAGAGGTCATCATTACTTTTTTCCATCTGTAATTAAAATGTTGCAGGGCAGTCAGAATCAACTGAAGGAGGTGTGGGAAGAAGCTGATGGCTTAGACCCAGAGGATTTCGACCCAAAGACCTTTTTCAACCTGCATGGTAAGACTTTCACACAAAAAACAACAGCCAAGCCAGAAATCTGGGAGTGGTTCTGGACCTGAATTATAACAGCCACATTAAGACGGCAGTAAAGTCAGCCTGTTATCACCTAAAGAACATATCAAGGGTTAAAGGACTGATGTCTCAGCAGTACCTAGAAAAACGTATCTACGCTTTTATCTTCATTAGACTGGACTACTGTAACGCAAAAAAAAATCCATCAACCTGCTGCAGTTAGTTCAGAACGCTGCAGCCCGAGTCCTCACTAAGACCAAGAGAGTGGACCATATAACTCCCGTTCTTCGATCTTTAAACCTGATTCCTGTCTGTCACAGAATAGACTTTAAAATCTTGTTGTTGGTTTATGAATCTCTGAATGGTCTGGACCAAAATACATCTCTGATCTCCTGGTCCATCATGAACCAACCAGAACCCTCAGGTCGTCAGGGTCACGTCGACTTTCTGTACCCAGAGTTAGAGCCAAACACGGTGAGGGAGCCTTCAGCTTTTATGCTCCCCACCTGTGGAACAAACTCCCAGAATGAATCAGGGCTGCTGAAACTCTCAGTTGCTTTAAAGCTGAAAACTTTTTTTTTTTTTACTGCTGCATTTCAGTAATCCACCATAATGCACAAGAACTTATATTTCTTGCATTTCATTTGTCAATTATTTTTAACAGATATCTGTCCATCATTAATTACTGCTTTTAAACTCTTTTTTTTTTTGTTTTGTTCTTTTTTGTTTTCATTCTTTGCCTTTTTTTGTTTAAACTTATAATTAATAATGCTTTTTATTTTTTAGTATATGATGGATAAATGTCTCTGTAAATCGCTTTGAATCACCTTGTTGTTCAATTGTGCTATACATATAAACTTGCCTTGCCTTCACTAATCAACACATGCTAGTTGAAATCTGTACTTGTATTGCTCTTTCTGAGTCGTTTGAATAGTACTTAAATATTACTGTACTTAAATAAAAAACAGAAAAAAAAAGTGACATTGTCAACGAGTTTAAAATTTGGCTATGTAGCTGAAAGAGAAAGAGAGAAGCGTAGTTAAAATCTCAAGAGTATGGTAAATGTATTGTGGTGTCTTATTTGTTGTCTGGCAACAACTAAGCTGCTGATGTCACATGCAGCAACAACAGGTAACACCGGTGAACATGCTCAAGTAAAACAGCACAACATTTTTTTTTTAATTTAGAATTTATTGTTAAAATATCATTACATTTTATGTGAAGAATGATTTGGTTACAATTAAACCTGCACACAGAGCTACATTGGACACCTTGGCAGAGGACTGAAGATAATAATTGAACAAAAAAATGAGGGAATGGCTGAGAAAAAGAGCAAACAAAAGTAATTCTCACACATTGTGGGGCCGGAGTGCCAATAATGGCAAATGTTAATTTGTGCTGCTTTTACTTGAGTTTGAGCTTCCCAAGAAATTAAATAGTTTTCTTTTTTTTATTCTTCTTTCTAATCCAGATACTAATGGAGATGGCTTCTTTGATGAACAGGAGCTTGAGGCATTGTTCACCAAAGAGGTAAAGTCACAGCATCTGAAAATCTGCAACATTTCAGTGAATCGCTTTGCAGTGACTTTATCTTCTGTGATTACAGCTGGAAAAAATGTATGACCCCACCAATGAAGAGGACGATATGGTGGAAATGGAGGAAGAGAGGCTACGAATGAGAGAGCATGTAATGAATGAGGTACAGTCATGATTATGACCGATCTTGCTTGCCAGTTGTGTATTAATTGTCTCTTTCTTGTTTGTATGATGTCACTATTGCTGTTAGATTTATGGTATTATCACCTTAAAACCATAACTTTTATTTGGTAATCCAAACAAAAAGATTCCCAAGTTACTGAAAATATTATTTTAATATAACTTAATACATAAGTAAGACAAAATGACTTTCTGGTGTTTGAGCTTTGATATCTATGATATTGTTGACACTGCATTAATATCTCCATAGGTGGATTCTAACAAAGACAGGTTGGTGTCATTAGATGAGTTTCTGGTTGCTACAAAGAAAAAAGAATTCCTGGAGCCAGATAGCTGGGAGGTGAGACCTAACACAACTCTGACAACATCCAGAAGTAATTTGAGTTTTAAAACCACTGTGTTAAAAGAAACAGAGCTGTGAGTAATTGGTGTCACATTCGCCTTTATTGCCAGACCCTGGAGCAAAACCAGGCCTATACAGACGAAGAGATGAGGGAGTTTGAAGAGCATCTTGTGCAGCAAGAACATGACCTCAATCAGAAGGCTGTTGACCTACAGCAACAGAGGGAGGAACTGGAAAGACAGCAGGAGCAACTTAATGCACAAAAAATAGAGCTTCAGGAGGTAAGGAGTGGTACAGTGTTACTGAGAAAAGACCTGCTTTAGTATTTTAAGTAGTCAATACCGGAGTTTAGCATTTCCACATTGGAACTGCTGTGAAACAATAGAATCAGAATCAGAATCATCTTTATTGGCCAGGTTCGAACATTGTCCAACAAGGAATTTGTCTCCGGTAGTTTCGCTCTTTGGTGATAAAATAAAATAAGCAATAAAACAAAGATACAGAATAAACAGTATAAACATTTAAGGTGCAGCAGTTTGAGGTAGAGAGAGAAAAGAAAAGAAAAAGGGACAGTTCTGAATAAAAATAAACATAACCTATTTACAATTTTACAGGGCAATTATACAAAAAATATACAAAAGATTATACAAATTATACAAAGAAATACACATTGAGGGGTGCAGCAGAAACAACGATTCAGAGCCAGGGTTTCATAATTAGCAAACATGAAGAATACATCTATCACCCTGAGGCTGGTACCTGTCACACCTGTAAATGTACGTTGTTAGCTCTGGGATTCCATAGCCAGCCAAAGAGTTACAGGTTTCTGAGATAAACAGCTAAAACCGGGGAAGCAGGTCTTTGTCAATATAGGAAAATACTATCATTTAAAAAAGACAACAGAAGAGAATTGCATGTAACACATGCACTTTTAACATGTAATGAAATTTGATTTTTGAAACCATTTACAGGCAGTGGAGCATATGGAGCGATTGAAGACACAGAAAGTAGATCCCCCTCCGGAGGTTCACGGTGAGTGTCGATTGTTCTCTTCCGTTGCATGAATTTACTGGCTGAATAGAAAATATAAAACTGTTTCTTTGCTACAGTTGAAGATGTACATGCACAAGACAACCAGCTCCACATGGAGGACGTCCAACCACAGGGACATCAAGACACGCTCCAATACCATCAAGAACCACCCCAGGAGCACCACCAACAACAAAATGAACACCTCCCTCAGCAAGGTCTCCCCCAGACACATCAGGACTTACCACCGGGCCATCAGGAAGTCCTACAACACCAGCAGAACCAGCCATAACAATGCTGCCAAAAACTCACAGGCAGACTTTGCAGCACCTTAATTCCTGTGTGTAGAGGAGCAGCCCCTCCTCGGTTTGAGGCCTCTCTAACTAGAATCAACAGCATGAGGGGTTTTGAACACTCTTCAAATGAAAATGAGCAGCACATAGGGAATCTGTTATCTTTAAAACCATTAAACTGTGGATCCTAAAACAAAGTCACAATTTTAAATTGACACACCATAGTATCCCAAAATGTACACAATAATATCAAGATTGACAATGCAGCTATCCAAAAATATAGCTGCAATGAGCTTTCTCCACCAGTTGATTACTGTAAGGTCTCGCTTGATGCTTGCTACACAGCCTGATTGTTTGATTCAACAGTATGTTGGATATGTTCAGTGCACAGATCAGGGGGGTTGATGTGTACAAAGTCATATTTAATTTTAGTTGTACTTAAATTGTCTGAATTGACCTATTAACCCTCACAAAGACACTGCCAGTGTGCTGGGAGGGTTAAAGTAACTCAAATACTTTAGAAATGAAATGACATGCTTAATTTGTGGTGGAATGTGTTTTACTAGGCTGTTTAAGAAATTGAGAGCAAGGGGTGTTTGGAAAAGGTTCTACTGTATTGATCTAAAACTGATGAAATAAGGAACTATTTCTGGTACAATATTTTCATATTACCCCAAGAACCATTTTGCATCAGATAAAAATAATCCACTTTCTACAAAGTTGACAGATGAAGCAAAACAAACAAAAAAGTCCATTATTGTTTTGTTAAGGACATCGTATAAAAACAACTTTTTTTAAATGGTATTTTTAACTTGCTGTATAATTCTCCTCAATGTTCACTTAATTTTTCATGTGGTCTTTTTTTTAATTTTTATTCTCGATTCTTAAACTGAAAATGTGCTCTGCCATAGAAAAAATAAAAAATAAACATGGCACATTGTTTTTGAGCCACGCTGCAGATGTTGTCTGCTTACGTTTTTGAATAAAGGTGCTAGAAATGAAGGGACAGGTAAACGCCTTCAAACAGATTCTTTAGCTGCATGTCCTACAGAGTTCCACGTCGAAGTCTAAGGGTAGTAGCAGTGTTTTAGGAGATGGTTTATACGAGTTAATGGGGAAGCCTCTGAAATAGTCAGTTATCGCACCATAATGTTTTGAAGTCGGTTGTTCATACACAAATGTTTGTCTGACTTGATCATGCTTTTTTTTTTTTTCTCAATTTGTCAAGCTTCATTTTACTTTCCATTAAGGTGTACAGTTAACCACTGTGTTGATCATCTGTATCAATTTCATTCCAACAGCCAGATTTGTCAAATGCATTTTATTTCAACAGATTTTTATTACCGGTACTTGGTTCTTAATTGGCTTCAAAAGAAATGCATGTTTCCCACAGCTGGTTTATTGTAGTTGTGATGTTACCCCGATAGCTTTTACTGCAAGCTGATGTTCTTCCTGGTACACAGGTGTTTGTGGTTGTTTTTCCACTTTGAAAAAGACTAAATCTGACTTTGAGAGAAAGCACTTCTGCCTTTTTGTGGTATAGGGACACAGCAAATGGCAGACGTGTTACTTGATACAAAATGTAGACCCTTTCTCTTTGCTGTCATGTCGTCTGTGTGCCATGAGTTCCTCTGATGTATCACTGCTTTATAAGTTGCACAACAACAAAAAAAGTGACATTTCCTATCTTTTGCTGCTGAATGCAATGTTTTCAGAATTACCTCAGTTGAGGTGATTAAATCCGTTTACCTTTTATGTTGTTATATCATTGGTACAATGTGAGAACATTTAGTTTTGGCAATTGCAAAATACAAACAGCTCTTATTTGTTGAAATATGAAAAAGGAAATTACATAGTTTTAATTTCAAGCCTAAAAATATATCTAAACAGCTGCATTGGTACACTAATCACTGCAGCACTAGTACCTCATTTGTGATAGCTTTACAGAAGAACTACAGTGATGAGTTGAACCAACGACATCTCAAGTCAGCTGAGACTCATTTTGCAAAGCACATGGTGGGAGGGGAGTGACATTGTTCACACAGGCTTATAGGATACAACTTTATTGAAACAGTCTCAACCAATAACAGTGTACAAACACGATGGCGCAAGAGTGGGTTAAAAAAAAAAAAAGTAAATGCCTTTATGAAAATGATAAGATCAAAAGTAAAAAGGTGGTTGACAGCACAGGCCAGGAGAAAACCAGTCGCATGGAATCAGACCGACAGTGGCAGGGTATTTTTTGCATTTGTTTTGTACAAAAAAATAAATTAATGAAATCTTTCAAGTTTACAGGAATATCTATTTGTAGTTTTACATCACACAAACTTGCTGAGAATCTCTCATACGGGGAACCTCAGCATTTTGTGTTAAAACATTTAGAAGATCTAGACAGACCGAAGCAGGCTGACTCACAAGTAAGCCAATAGTGGGTGGGTGGGAGGGAGGGAGTCGATCAGAAACAGAACATTGTTATAAAAGTGAGCTGGGGCAAACACATTCAAAAATCCTGAATGTTCAACGTGGCGCAACTTGGCAGTCCAAAGGATTCTTTAGGATCGCATTGCTTGAGTGTTGCCGCGGGACAAACCTCGAGGTCCTTGGGCAGCTCCCCGCTTGTAGCCTTGTTGATATCCCTCCTTGGAGAACAAGCAAAGGATTACAATTAGCCATCTCATAAAAGTGAATTTGACAATACACTAAATGAGATCCTGGTGCATAACTTCTTACCCGCTGGTAAGTACTACTGGAATAGTCCCGAGATGTGTTGAATTGGGGTTGGCCATAACCAGCGGTGGGAGGAGCATTTGAGAAAGGTGGACGGTAGCCTTCATATCCCCCTGATGACAAAAGATATTGAAGTTAACAGTCAAAACTCATCTAGGACTGAATCAGTGTGATTTTTATGTTTGTGGCACAGACTAATGCCCTTACCTCTAAAGCCATTCGAGGAGCCCCGGTATCCATTCATCATGCCACGAGCGTTTCTAGGTCCACCCCTGGGTGCAGCCCTGCTGTTGTAAAAGGACTGGCCAGACTGTCCAAACCCTGCACCTGCAGAGGAATCTTCATGGCCTCCTGGCGAAGGCAGGACTTGATCTTGGGGCTGGAACCCACCAACAACTGAACGAAGGGGAGTTGGAGCATTTTATACATCTGGTCTGTGATTCACTGGTGGACAGCCACATATGTAGTTAAGCTTTAAAAGTACACAATACATTACTAAAAGATGAAAACTGCACTTTTGTTACTTAATGTGAGTCTTAGCAACTCCCACTTCTGCTTGATCAAGATAAAAAAAATACGGTATGTAACAGAAAGGCAAATATTAAAAATCTCTAGAAATTGGGGTACATTATTTCAGGGTTTATACAGCAATCCTTATGTTAAATTTAATACAAATTTAATACCTTTTTCACTACCTTCAGATTTTTTTAAAAAAACGGTCACAACATTAAGTGTTAATCACGGACCTTTTAACATTAATACAGATTTTGACTTATAGAACACTATACAGAACAGATTTATAGACTCATTGATGTTGACCAGATGTTTCACATTTATTTCACTTTGTGAATGACAATAAAATAGACTGCTTTAATGTAAAAGGTAAAAAATAATACCAATTTAAAAAAAATAATACCTCTGACAGTGAATTTAACACTTTTAATGGCCTTAAATTTGGCAATTTTCATTTATCACTTTTTAATACTTTTTAAAACCCCGCGGAAACACTGTATTTGACACTTTTTCAGTTCATATAGGAATAAATATTTTAGTTTTGACTATTTGTAAAATATTTAGTTCATTTAAACTACGGTTTTACCCTTACCTGACTGTAATCGTTCCTGTGGGATGTCAGGCTGCTCTACTGTATTTTCTGACTGGCTGGTAAAGGCCTGTCCATAGCTGCTGGGAAACTGGCTGGGCTGCTTCAGGGGTTCTGCATGGCCATCAGTGGGTGGGGGCACAGGCGCATTCATATTAAATACCTAAGGGTAGGGGGGGAAATGCAAATACATTTCATTCTGCACAAAAACATATAAATTCAACAGAAGATTTGGGGAAGGAGGAAAAGTTAAAAGTTGTAGCCTGTTCAGATGGTGCATCAATAATCAACTTGATT
The DNA here is from genome assembly GCF_033807715.1 of Cololabis saira. Taxonomy (NCBI): domain Eukaryota; kingdom Metazoa; phylum Chordata; class Actinopteri; order Beloniformes; family Belonidae; genus Cololabis; species Cololabis saira. Next base: position 28,887,869 of record NC_084588.1, on the reverse strand, counting down.
TTGCAGAATAAAACTGGTCAGCTGGCCATCAATATTTGAATGACTCAACTAACTCTTACTTATCTTTAACTTGCACAAGCATTGAGTTAAGAGCTTCCAACAAATATGTAAAGACTAAACTTGTTTGTTGTTGCTTTGCTTAACAGAAGCCCGAGCATACCGCTTGCACTGATTGGAACGGTGCTGCGTTGACATTGATGCCTCCAGTGTGAGTAGGTTTGGAGACAGGTGGGAAGGCAGGTGACAAAGAACATGGGGCAGGAGACTGTTCGGATGACAGAGACATAGAGGTCTGGGTAGGCAGGAAGGAAAGAGGATATTTGGAAGGCAAGGAAACAAGGAATGCAAAGAGGTCAGAGAGTGAGATGGGATTTTGGATCATTCACCTAAAAGCCTCCTTCTATATTCATGTGATATTCAAATAACTCCCTGTACAGCAGTTGACATGACATGTCAGAGAGACGAAGAAAGAGTTTTAAGATTTTACACGATGCAAGAAATACCTGGTCATGCTACTTAATGGCTGCAGTACACTTGTGGGCAAATCCAAAAACTGGATTTTTAGAATTGACCACTCCCCGCGGTGCTTTCAGGCTACTTACTGGAGAGGATTCTCGTGGTCCAGACACTGCAGTTGTCTGAGAAAGCCTGGACTCTGAGTGGACTGAGGGGAAGGAAATAAAAAAACAAAATTCTTAATATGCATGTTAGCAACTGCTTTATGACACTCCTAGGATAATAATGTGTTAGCAGTGACCTGCACAGGCCATTCAGTATCACTCACTTGAAGGGCCACCCATCTGCTGCAGGTCGACAGTCTTCACAAGCTTCATTGGCTGGGCAGACACGATGGCCGGGTCCAGGGCCTGTCCATCAAACTCCAACATGGAGTCCTGTCAGAGCCAAGCAAATGTACAAGTGGCTCATCAGTTCAGCGAAGGGACCAAAGTCAGTGAGGAGACAAAGCCTCGAACCAAATCATTTTTGGAGTATTATGTTCTGTAGCCATCTTATTTTTTCTTCAGTTTAATTTCGGTTATATTTTCACCTCTGGAAGTTTTATGATTAATTCAGCTTTATCCGGTTATTAATGGATTTGTCAAAGCATTACATAGGGTAAGCATGAAACTTTATTTAGCTTTGACTTCTTAAATAGTGTTATTTTTAGCCATATACAATTATCACTAACAAATTATCCCAAACAAAGCCAAATGTACTATTTATGATTACCAATACTTTTTTAATACTGGACAATATTTCATAACATAAATCAATAAAGCTTACTAATGCACAAATAAAAATATCCTGTACAACAGCAGCCTTGAGTAAGGGTGTTTTCACAGTAATAATAATAATAATAATAATAACAAATTAGATTTATTTAAGGCGCCTTTTCAGGGCACTCAAGGTCACCTTTACAACATTGATTAAAAGAGCAAAAAGGACAATATACCGTATTTTCACGACCATAAAGGCGCATATAAACGCCTTATATTTTTTTTCAAAATGTGCGGTGCGCCGAATGTGTGTTGTCGGGGGCTCTCACCGCGGCTCCCTCGCAGGAGCGCTTTGAGAAACAGCGTGCGTTCCGGAGGAATCGCCGCCCGAGCGGCAGCCGACAGGTCCCTGCCGGCGGGGAGGGCTAATGGACAGAAACTGCCTGCAAGCGGCGTGGGAGTGGTGGATGACCGATGGAGACCACAGTTTCACAAAGAGTGGAAGGAAGCGCCGGGAAAGTTACGCCACACTTTGCGGATGGATTGTAGATGCGTGGGCCAACGTGTCTGCTGGGACTGTTGTTCGAGCTTTCGCAAAAGCCGGCATCATTTCTGAGGGGCCGCACGGCACGGAAAGTGACAGACAGCGAAGAAAGTGGAACTGTTGTCAGGACTCAGCCCAACTTGCTTCATCCGTAGCCCGATCGCGCTGAGACCGGAAGAACTGCTCAGCGTGGCCAGAGAGCTGCGCGCCCGACTCGTGCCCGTTGCTGTTGCATATTTGATTTAGCGCAGCAGTTTAATTCAGAAACGGAGGATGAGGACTTCGATGGGTTTGATTAATGATGCTTGTTTTAATTTTTATTATTCATTGGTGATTTAAAAAATTTTAGTACTTTGTAATAAAGACTTAAATAAAGCACAATCAAACTCAGTTTTGCTCCCACTCTATTTTGAAATACGCACACTTGTATGCTTGTGTGTGTGTGTTGTTGTAAGGCGGTGCGCCGTGTGTGTGTGTTAAATACAGTAATGACACACATAACTGAGACTGCACCTTTTCATACGGCGGTCGTGAAAATACGGTAAATGCAATAAAATCAGGAATCAGCAGTAGCCGAGAAAGTGAGTAGTCCAGTTTGAACAGGTAGGTTTTTAGAGGGGATTTAAAGATTGATAGTGAGTTAATGTTCCTGATGTCGGGGGGGCAGCTAGAGGCTCTGGATCCCATAGTGGACAGATGTGCAACGGGCACAGTAAGGATGATGGAGGAGGCCGACCTGAGAGTCCGGGAGGGAGTGTTGATGTGGAGGAAGACAGAGAGGTATGGGGGGGGGGGCGAGGTTGTGGATGGCCTTGAAAGTGTGGAGCAGGGTTTTGAAGTCAATGTCAAATTTGACAGGAAGCCAGTGGAGTTGTTGGAGAACAGGAGTGATATGATTGATAGATGGAGTTCTGGCAGTGACACTGTTTAGGTCAGGCCAAAGGAACTGGCTATGAGTGCAGTTCACTTGTCCAACAATGGGGTTTACCTAACATGTCCAAGCTAAAAGGCTCCCGTAGATACCTGGCTAGTGCATATTGGATCGTGAAGGAGCATATAAAGACGGCAAAAGAAAGTGACACCAGCAGTAATTTCCAGTTGCAGTCATGCGTCATTTATAAATTGTATTGTTTGCCTAGAGTGGTACAAACAAACACTAAAGAAAAAAAATGGCAAGTGCTTTAGTCTGGTTGTTATGGAAACTTGGCTCCGCCAAGACTGATGACAACACTGACCTTTGGCCTGCGCTGTGCCATTTGGGCTAAAGTGAAAACATTTGTGAAGATGAACCAAATAATTATACTATGTAATCTGTTATGTACCTACATATGTGAAAACGACCTAAAACTCTGATGATGTACAGCACTTTCTTCACCTGCATGAAGTTGTATGTCCCTTGCATCTGGGCCATGAGGTCTTGGACTGCCTGCTTTCTGACCACTGGGTCACTGGTAGGAGGGTCAGCAGCTTGGTTCACAGTTACGGCTGGCTCTGGAGCCAGCTGTGTTGAGGGTTGGTGCTGGAGGGAATTCACCATCTGAGACATATGAAGGTGAACTTGAGATGAAACTGGAAACTGAGGTGTTAAGAAATATGTTTAGAGCCATAGCAGACTGTAGTTATAGAGGAATAAAGTAAACCTGAGCCTCTGCAGACCACTCCTCCACTTGGTCTTTGTCTGGACTACTGTATGTAGTTTCTGGAATGAACTGTCTGTTAACAAACTGTAACAGAAGATAACTAATAAGAACGTGACAAAAAAGAGGAAAGAAAAAAAACAAAACAATGAAACATGCAAATGTGTTTCTTTTCATGCATTATCTATGTAAAGACTTCTCACCTCTGTGGTTTCCACTTTAACTGGCTCAGTGTAGTTTTCATTAGGGAGTCCTTCTGGGGAAAAGAGCCAACGTGAAAACAGTTTTCTGTCTGTATTAAACAAGGTTTTTATTTAGGGCTGACATACAGTATCTACCTATGTGTTGCACGTTACCAGGTTCTGACTGCTGCTCCCCAGCAACTGCAGTCTCAGCCAGTGCAGTCTCTTCCTCTTGTGTCTCTTCTTCCTCACATGCCCCATTCTGATGAGACTGTGGTCTGTCAAAGTAACCACTCAGCAGCACCTTGTCCAAAGTCTCCTTCAGCAATTTGTCTGGAGCAAGGAAAGATGTCACAAAACAAAAAAAAATGGTTTCATGTTACTTAGTACTATAGGGATGTTTACAGGTTGGATGTTTAACTTGCTCCACATCAACGGAAAGGGATCTCCTCTGCCCTGATCTGATTTTCTATAGTACATAAAAATATATAAAATTTTGCTACACTCAAAGAACTATTTCAATCAACGAGAAAACCAAAATGTCTTGCAACATATACTGTAACATCACACAGCCATGATCAAAAAAGTTTTTCAGAGATTTCCTGAAGATATTTGAGATTGCCTGAAATTCCCAGTAGAATTGTTGCATATTTTTTGATGTGTCTGGAACAATTTGCCTAAATACACACTGAACTGTATCTTGGACAAGAAATGTTTTGAATCGTATTGTCTATATACCTAAAATAAACAATGATGGATTTATAAATAATCCAAGATCATGTAAACACTTACATGTGGTTCCTGCCACGGCTTTGTCTCGGCCCTCAAGCAGATCCCACAAGTGCAGTGAGGCTTCTTCATATTGGTTGGTCAACCTGCAGTTACACAACAAGGTAAATATAAAATGTATTAAAACTGTGTTAATGTTCTTTGGAAAGATCATTACTGGTTGAAAACCTTCCAATGGAGGTCATCAAGTCCAAGTCACTACAGAAACATCAAATTAAAGTCCATCATTGATCCGAGTCCAATCTAAATTAAACACTTGTCAGCTTTTAAACAACTACAATTGTTAAACACATTTTAAGCATTTTCGAGGTGACAACTTGTTACATTTGGAGAAAAAAAAAAAAAAAAAAAACACAATCGTAACACTCGATTAGGAGTACGATGTGAAAATAGAAGGCAATCCTCAAAGGCTTGAATCAAGGCAAATGGACCTGGTTTTCTTGGTTGTTGAAGATCTTTCACATTCAATCCAGAAGGGTTTTTCAGCTCAAATACTCTGGTGGGGAGTTTTGAGAATATATGCTTCCAGAACCAAGAAAGGGAAGTCTCATTGCCTTGATGCAGGCCTTTGAGGATGACCATGAAGTGGATGACTCAAGAGTCCACATCAGTGCCTAACTAAAGTGAGTTTAAACTCCAGTTTATTAGTCAACATGCCGTGTGTTCAAAGCCAAAATGAGTTTTTCTCTGCCTGTGCTATAAACTGAGCAAAAACACATTAAATAAATTATCAATTACGTCTCTGGGTCAGTTCTTGTCAGATGACTATGGAAGGTAGACGTTGCACCCTCATCTCCTTAATGATTCTTACAGATGGAACCTTACCAGTGAACTTTTCTTCACACAGGTATGACATCAACTGATTGCATCTGAGAACATCTATTTTGCATGAAAATCTAAAATTAATGTGGTTATCTTAAATTATTATTGCATATTATATAAAATGAAATAAATAAAAATCTGTAGATTCATTGTTAAAATTAGGGCTCGAGTTGGACTCAAATATTAATCTTTTACTCAAGTACTACAAGTCTGAACTTTGGTTATTACACTTAACTTACAAGCACCTTCATACCTGATGTCGTAGTTCCTATCAGGTCCCACCAATTTGTAAAACTCGTCCAGGGATGTGAGGTCAGCATCAGTGAGCAGAGAGGAGCCAGAGGCATCCGGTCGTTTAAGGTCCTGTCTGACGGCTTCATCTCCCAATTGGTCCAGCAAATACTGAATCTCTAAAACCGTCTTCAGCCGCCGTTGTTCCATCTCCTCCCGCTGCAGCTGCTCTCGTCTTGCAGACTTCTTCACTGCTTTTTGAATCTACATATGACCAGAAACATCATAAGGTTTGAATACACGTGTAACATCAAATGTCATCAAGCTATGCCAATTGCTTTTCTAATTCTCTAAAGCAGCTCACGAATGCCTGAGTGTTTTTACCTGTTGGTAAAAACACTCCAGCATTCGTCCACCACCACTTCAGGCCATAACATGAGTGGCATCTGCATCAGCTTGCTGATGTAGTAGTGTATTACTAAAGAGCCTTTTTATACAAACTAAAGCTTTATATGACAGATGACGAGGTTTGATGACAAACTTTACTCACCTCTTGGCCCAACGCCAGGAAGTTCTTCTGTAATTCTCGGGCAAAATCAAGGTTGTGGAAGATCTCTTGATACTTTGACAAGGCGTCCTTAAGCAACATCAGGGAAGGGCAATTGAGGTTTGTGTGTCATAAAAGCTTAAATGATTTTTCTCAAAAAACTAAAAGGCAATTGAAGTAAAGTAGCAATTATTTCTTAACAGAATGAGAATATTCAATTGCAAATAAAATATGAATTATTTTTCATACATTATATACCGGTACTGTACATGATATTATTTATACAAGGACACCAAAATAAAACAAAGTCACAGACACAAATATATATTTTACCAGTTGATCCTGATTCAGAGTTTCTCCCTTGTCCTTTTTTGCATTGTAGTCATCCAATTTGACCTGGAAAACATTCCAAAGAACTAAATGTGAAACTGCAGATGAAACACAGGAGTAAACGTGTGTAAAAAATAACTGTGATTAATCATTAATGCAGATTTGCAAGTAGCCTTTGATGCAGTCAGAATAGTTTCATATTTTCAGACATTAGTAAGGGCCTTCTTTGTGACCCAGACAGAGAATAATCTACTTCTATATAATGTATGCATTAAAAGGTAGGAAACTCTCAACATGTTTATATTGTGACTCTATATCAGGATTTCTATTAGAAAGGTACTAAAAGTAAACTACCAAATCCAGAGTTGCAAGGTGCTTCATACAATATAGTTCAGAAGCATTTTTTAGATAAAATCAAAGGTCCAGGGAAGCTGCCATTTTTTATTCCCACCATAGCATTCCCAAATCACCAACTATGAAAATGCTGACATGTCATTTCGAGGACAAAAATATACCGGTAAATCTAATATAATGTGATGCACATTAGTGTATAACTTTTCACAACTTAAAGTTAAAAAAAAAAAAAAAAAAAAACAACACAGATGTGAAGACACCGTAGCAAGATACAGAAATACATACATACCTTCTTCTTTTCCATATTCCGGACCTTCTTCTCAATAACACCAAGAATTTGCTTCATAGCCTCAGATTGACTTCCATTTCCCAGGTCTGGAACAGCAGACTGGACAGCATTGTTGCCAACTGTTGCTGAAGGCATCTTGGAGAGAAAATAGATCATACCCAATTAGTCATAAAAATATTGCACATTTCAGTTTCTGAATAGTAAAACATGCAAACAGAAGTCTTAGAAAATAGAAAGAACTAAACTTTAAATTCTTATTTCTCTTTTTCAAATGCACAAGCACTGTAAAGCACTGATTATATATATCTCATTGGTTGTTGCTCTAAAATACAGTACAGTATTTGCTTAAGACTGAGATTAGTGCCATCACAATATTTAGATTTGATGTAACTGTGAAACCACTGTCATTTTATTTTTCATAGTCTTCATCTTTCGATTGTATGCAGCGATCTGTAGCTTAAACCAGACCATAGTTTATTCATTCATACCTACAACTTGACAAGAAAAACCAACATATTCATACTGACTACATTTATTTTTGCCTTTCAGCTTTTGTGATCAGAAATCACACATATAAAACAAACTGTTTCCTTTTCAACATAAATGATGGATTCCAGGATTAGGTAGATTGTGTGCATGGCTTTTTTTTCTTCAATGATATCATCCTTCCTTTGAATTTGGTATGAAAGTGATCTTAAAGTTGCACTGGGGTATGATGGAATGTCTCCTTTCAGATATGGAAATATTTCTGTCCAGGATAAGTGTTAAAAAAAACAAAAAACAAAACCTGATATTACACAATTATTTGTTTCCGTTACTTCATATGGGATGATTTTTGTAAGAAAGTTTCTTATCATAAAGACAGACAATACACCAGGAGCAAAGTTACTACACTCTCATGTCATTGGAAGACCCCCCACCCCAAAAAAAGGGCTTCAATGGGGGCTTCACTTTTTTTGTTGCCCTTCAATGACCAAAGGGTAGTAACTTTTAAATCTGATGCATCACAGCATTGACATGCGTTATCAAATTGGCATCTTAAGAGTTACAAATATTTCATTCACCATATGGTTGTTTTAAATAGGATTGAAGCTGGTTGAAACATTTGAGCAAAACAATAAAAAAAAAAAAAATTTAAAAAAAGGCAGAAAAAATAATTATCAATGTTTTCTCAGCAGTTTTTGGGAGAGGACTTTTTTGAAAGTGAAGTGAAAGAGTAGTAAATTGTAATAGTAAAGCCAAAAGGGTTAAACAGTTTTTAAGTTATTCTCCGACACCTTCTGATATTGACGAGGAAATGCATAAATGATAAACATCTCATCCAAATATTGCGTAGTCATCATGCTAAACATTCACTGTGCCTGTGAACAGGGATTACGATGATTTTCCAACTTCATGTTCAATCTCAACATTAAAAGACATTAAATCCTGAACGAATGAGCTGAAAGTGGTAACTTAGTAGGGTTGCCAACTCCCTGAAAAATAAATAAGGGACACCTCATCGGCAGGGCCGGGCACCCGATTCCCTTCACCTTTCCTGGCGTGGTGAATTTTTTTAGCCCCTTTTTTTGAGAGTGAAACGATTTTTTAACTATTTGACTCGAACCTGAATTGAATTAGATGCATATTTTTGAATGCCATGAACACATGGAAAACTAATTATTATCCAGAATTCCCTTTACTACAAAATATCAAAATGAACTGAATAAAACAAGTACCTTTCTTAAACAGAAACCTGTCCTGCTTAACTTAAAATTGTATAAATTAATATAAAACAATAGAAAGAAAGCAGAACATCCATTCTGTAATAGTGCACATTTTTACGGCAATAACAAAAGTGCAAACAGAAAGTCTGTAGAAAACTAAACATATTTGTGCCTCAAAGGCCATGACTGTAGGATACAGTTGTAGTAAAACAGAAAAAAATAACTTATAAACTCAACAGCTCAATGCCATTCTCCATTGCAGGGTTTATACAGCAATCCTTATGTTAAATTTAATACCAATTTAATACCTTTTTCACTACCTTCAGATTTTAAAAAAAAACTGTCACAACATTAAGTGTTAATTACGGACCTTTTAACATTAATACAGATTTTGAACTATAGAACACTATACAGAACAGATTTAAAGACTCATTGATGTTGACCAGATGTTTCACATTTATTTCACTTTGTGAATGACAATAAAATAGACTGCTTAAAATGTAAAAGGTAAAAAATAATACCAATTTAAAAAAAATAATACCTCTGACAGTGAATTTAACACTTTTAATGGCCTTAAATTTGGCAATTTTCATTGATCACTTTTTAATACTTTTTAAAACCCCGCGGAAACCCTGCATTGGCATTTTCAGCTCCATACGGGACTCGTACTTTAGTTTATAAATACAGGACCCTATAACTTGGGTTTACGTGCCAACCACCTCCACATGAGCAGGACAGCAGCTAAAACCCACCGTTGTTACTTTGAGACTCAACCTCAGAGTTATTTGAGTAACATTAGGACCAGAGGTGGGTAGTAACGGGTTACATTTACTCTGTTACATTTACTTGAGTAAGTTTTGGGAAATTTTGTACTTTTAGGAGTAGTTTTGAATCACTATACTTTTTACTTTTACTTGAGTAGATTTGTGAAGAAGAAACTGTTACTCTTACTCCACTACATTAGGCTACATTGAGCTGTTACTTTTCTTTTATCCCTTTTATCCGCGTACGCGTCAATCTCATGACATCACTGAGTTATTCTTTGGGAAAAAGGTTTGTTTTTGCATGTTTTGTCACATGTACACAGAGTCAAACACACACAGAGTGTATGAGTTCATGTGCTTGTTCTAGTTCTGCCTGGTTAAAAAAGAAAAGTACAAAGGCTTGAAATTTTGTGCTACTTGTGCTTAATTTATTTTTTTATTCTGTTATTTTATTTATTAAAGTACTTGAATTTACTTTAAGATTATTTTAATTTAAGCTATTTTTTATTAATTTTAATTTATTTTATTGATTTAATTTGCCTGAAGATGATTATTTTGTACTTTTGTCTGTTTGAATGGTTGTGTTAAAAAAATAAATCATACGTTACTCAACAGTTACTCAGTACTTTTTTCACCAAGTACTCTTTTACTTTTACTCAAGTAATTATTTGGATGACTACTTTTTACTTCTACTTGAGTCATATTATTCTGAAGTAACAGTACTTTTACTTGAGTACAATTTTTGGCTACTCTACCCACCTCTGATTAGGACACACCAGGAGTTCATGAATTAAGACCAACTTCATTAAAATGTCGGCCTGCTATCAAAGTTGCAATCCTTCACCTCAGCTCCCTGGAAAACACCGCTAACCTTGGTGGCAGGTCGTATCGAGACGTTACTAACATCCAGACACCTACATAACACTTTTATACTTTTATCCAAACCCAGGAGACGTTTATTGTTCAGGATAAAGAAAACCGGCCACACTGAACCGGTGTATTTAAGCCTGGTTTATGGTCCCGCGTTACACCGACGCAGAGCCTACGCCGTAGGGTACGCGTCGATGCGTACCCTACGGCGTAGGCTCTGCGTCGGTGTAACGCGGAACCATAAATCAGCCTTAAAGCGCTGCTTAATCTCCGTCCCATTGTTAGCCTTTAGCTCGTTCTCCAGGTCCGAGGCCAGTGCTTAAGTTCAGGTAAAACTGCCTTCTACATCAGTCCAAAGCAGAGTATGTTTAAATAAAAAACGGCGCCTCTTGGTGTTTAGTTTTAACCGTCAAAAAAAAGAAAGATAAAAAACAAAGACCAGGTCGGGACGACACGACTACTCGGTTTTTTTTTCGTCGTTTTTTTTCTTTCCTGTTGCCGTCTCGAGTAAAGATGACCAAAAGACTTATTGCTCAAATTCGGGTTGAATAAGTGTTTAATGTCACGTACCTTTATACTCTTTGTCTTCAAAGAGATTTGGCTCTGTTTGGGTTTGTGTTTAGCGGTGCAGCGCGGAATACGGTCCGTGTGTTTTACTTTAAGTTGAGCTTTTTCTAGAAGGATGCTCGATACCAGACCGGCCAATGGCTGCCGAGCTGCTGCTGAGCTAACTGCGGCTACAGCTGAATTTATGGTTCCAAGTTAAAGCGACGCAGAGCTTACGCCGTAGCCTACGGCGTAGGGTAAGCGGCGACGCGCACCGCCGCGTCCCCTACGCCGTAGGCTACGCGAGGGTGTAACGCGGAACCATAAATCAGCCTCTTTCTCTTTCACTCATTTTGCGGCAGGCAAGACGTCGAAAATATGTTGTGCTGCCCCCTGGTGATCATTTTGTAGAATCATTGATAGAAATAGAAAATAGAAATAGAAATAGAAAGCCTTTATTATCATTATACTTCTACAATGAAATTAGGCAGCAGCTCCGTCAAAGTGCAAAACAAATGCAAGACTATATAAGCAAGTACTGTAAACAACAAAAATGAACAAAAAAAGTAAACATAAATATATATATATATATATATATATATATATATATATATATATATATGTACACTATAAGAAAAGAGTGAATGGGAAAATAAAATAACAATGTACATGAATGGGTGGAGGAATATTGCACTTGGATGGGTGGAAGAATATTGCACTGAAAGGATGGAAGAGTATTGCACATAGATACGTAAGGAATATTGGGGCATTATGGACAGGAAATAGAAAATATTGCACAGTGTGAGGTAGCTTATGAGTTCAGAAAGTTCACAGCTTTGGGGAAGAAGCTGTCCCTGAGTCTGTTTGTTCGGGATCGTAAGGACCTGAAGCGCCTCCCAGAGGGCAACAGGTCAAAGAAGTGGAAACCGGGGTGGGTGTTGTCCTTTACAATGTTCCTTGCCCTGTTGAGGCAGCGGGAGCTGTAGATGTCGGACAGGGATGGCAGAGAGGGCAGAGGGCAACCGATGATCTTCCGTGCTGTGTTTGCCACCCTTCCGTGCAGCTGGAGTGCCACACTGTCATGGCATAGAGTCAAATCTGAATCAGAATCAGAAAGAAGTTTATTAATTACTTACTTACTTACTTACGCCTTACACCCCTGCTGGGGTATAGGCCGTCGACAAGGGACCTCCAGAGTACACGGTCACTGGCGTTCCTTTCTATCTGCGACCAGGTGCATCCCAGTCTCTTGGTGTCTGCCTGGAGATCCCGCCGCCAGGTGTTTTTAGGCCGGCCTCCGACTTCTCTTCCCCTGAGGGTTCCAGGTCAGGGCCTGTCTGGTGGTGTTAGACTCTGGTTTGCGTAGCATGTGCCCGATCCATCTCCATCTTCTTCGTCCAATTTCGTCTGCTGCCAGAGGTCGTTGTTACTGATCTTGTCCGGCCAGTAGATTTTCAGGATTCTTCTGATGCATTTGTTTGTGAAGGTTTGCAGTTTGTTTATTGTAAGCTTAGTAGTTCTCCATGTCTCTGCCCCATAGAGCAAGACGGATTTAACATTGGAGTTAAATATTCTGATTTTTGTTGCTTCCCGTATCGAAAGAAGTTTATTGTCAAGTAGTTAAACACACACAAGGAATTTGTTGTGGTGATTGGTGCAATACAAAAGAACAAATGATATAAAATGAATATAATCTTAGAGGTGTCTGCAATTTTACTGTACAAAAATCTGAATCAGAAAAGGGTTTATTGCCAAGTTTGTTAAACACACATACATATATTTTTTTTAAAACTTTAAGTTGTGAAAAGTTATACACTAATGTGCATCACATTATATTAGATTTATATTTACATAGTTGGTTATTTGGGAATGCTATGGTGGGAATAAAAAATGGCAGCTTCCCTGGACCTTTGATTTTATGTAAAAAATGCTTCTGAACTGTATTGTATGAAGCACCTTGCAACTCTGGTTTTGGTAGTTTACTTTTAGTAGCTTTTCTAATAGAAATCCTGATATAGAGTCACAATATAAACACGTTGAGAGTTTCCTACCTTTTAATGCATACATTATATAGAAGTAGATCATTCTCTGTCTGGGTCACAAAGAAGGCCCTTACTAATGTCTGAAAATATGGAACTATTCTGACTGCATCACACACAAGGAATTTGTTGTGGTGATTGGTGCAATACAATACAAATATAAAAGCAAATATATAAGAGATAAAATGTTTAAACAGAAATGTACAATATGAGGTTTTTAAAGTGCGGGATATGAGTCTGTACAAAAGTGATTTAGGATGTGTGTTAATGTGACCCATAAGGTCAGTAGTGGAGTCTTTACGTTAATGTAACGTAGAGTGGGGTGGGGGGGCAGTCCGTGGTAGATGGGGGGCAGGGGGGATCGGGGCTTTGTTGATGAGGACACCTGCAGACGGGAAAAAACTGTTATTGTGGCGTGAGGTTTTGGTCCTGATGGACCGCAGCCTCCTGCCAGAGGGAAGAGTCTGAAACAGTTTGTGTCCGGGGTGGGAGGGATCTGCTGCAATCTTTCCTGCACGCTTCAGGGTCCTGGAGGCGTGCAGGTCCTGGAGAGATGGAAGATTGCAGCCAATCACCTTCTCTGCAGAGCGGATGATACGCTGCAGCCTGCTTCTGTCCTTCACAGTGGCAGCAGCTACCAGGCGGTGATGGAGGAGGTGAGGATGGACTCAATGATGGCCGTGTAAAACTGCACCATCATTGTCTTTGGCAGGTTGAACTTCTTCAGCTGCCGCAGGAAGTACATCCTCTGCTGTTTTTTGGTGAGGAGGTGATGTTCAGCTCCCACTTGAGGTCCTGGGTTATGATGGTCCCCAGGAAGCGGTAAGACTCCACCGTGTCTGCTGGGGAGTCACACAGGGTGAGGGGGCAGGTGGGGCTGCGTTCCTCCTGTAGTCCACTATCATCTCCACTGTCTTTAGAGCGTTGAGCTCTAGATTGTTCTGGACGCACCAGGTCACCAGCTGGTCCACCTCCCACCTGTAGGTGGACTCATCACCACCAGAGATGAGTCCAATGAGGGTGGTGTCATCCGCAAACTTCAGGAGCTTGACGGACTGATGACTGGAGGTGCAGCTGTTGGTGTACAGGGAGAAGAGCAGAGGAGAGAGAACGCAGCCTTGAGGGGATCTGGTGCTGATGGTCCGAGGGTCAGAGACATGTTTCCCCAGCTTCACCCGCTGCTTCCTGTCAAAAGCTAAAAAAGGTATGAAAAGGAGATGTGTCTCCATTACTGGAGTTAAATTCTGGAATGATGCCAACATGAATTTAAAAACATGTCATTCTCTATTGGTTTTTAAGAAAATGGTTTGTAAAGCTATTTTTGAAGCTTATAAGTGTGATTGACTGTCTGTTAATGTTTCTTTGCTTTTCTGTTGTTTCTTTGCCTTTTGTTGTTTCTTTGCTTTTCTGTTGTTTCTTTGCTTTTCTATTGTCTCTTTGGTTTTCTGGAGGTTGGTAGCCAAGTTGGTAATATAGGATAGGCTTTTATAAGCAGTTTGCTTCTGCCTATGCCTTTTCAGTCATTGTTCAACACATGATTATTGGTTTTGGGTGAAATGCCAATGCTGTGCACAATGTTTTTTGGTGTTGTGTTGTTTTACATAATAAAATAATGTATAAAAACATAAACATCAGAAAAAGATCAGCATCATTGATAAAAGTGATCAGATATCACACATCATAAAATAAAACACAAGGATCCGAAAAAACATCAGCATCAGAGATACAGAAGAATAGCAAAACATCCAAAAAAACACAGTAACTAGCTGACTCTAAGCATAGCATTTTTCATAGAGGAAGGTTTTAAGCCTACTCTTAAAGGCAGAGAGTGTGTCCGCATTTTGGACAAAGACTGGAAAATTATTCCAGAGGTTAGGCGCCTGAAATTTGAAGGCTCTGCCTCCATTTCTGCTCTTGGAGACTGTAGGAATCACAAGCAGTCCTGCATTCTGTGAACGTAGTGATCTAGCAGGATAGTAGGGGACTATAAGTTCTTTGAGGTAGGATGGAGCCTTTTATATATATATATATATATATATATATATATATATATATATATATATATATATATATATGTATATATATATATATATATATATGTGTGTGTGTGTGTGTGTGTGTATTCAGGACTTTATAGGTGAGGAGGAGGACTTTAAACTCTATTCTGGCTTTTACAGGGAGCCAGTGTAAGGGGGCTAATATTGGGGTGATACGGTCTCTTTTCCCAGTTCTTGTTAGTACACGAGCGGCGGCATTCTGAACCAGCTGGAGAGACTTTAGCGTTTGGTAGTACAGCCTGATAACAAGGAGTTACAATATTCCAACCTTGAGGTGACAAATGGATGTATTATTTTTCCAGCATCTTTCTGTGACAGGATGTGTCTGATTTTGGCAATACTACGTCAATGAAAATACCGGTAAGCAGTTCTTGAAATTTGCTTGATGTGGGATTTAAAGGACATATCCTGATCGAATATGTTTTTTTTTCATTTAATTTTTTAATAAGAATGTTGTATTTTTGTCTGAAATGATTGATTTTGTGAAATTGCAGCATGGTTCTAGTTTAAGGAATCAACAAACCCTTACCAAATGATACCAGAATTCCTTTAAACAGCTTAGATGCAAGCATGGATGGATTTATGGGCCTAGTTCTATGTCTTTAAAAACATGTAACGTTGAAAACATGGTTACTTAATTGTTCGTTATTATGAAGTGGTGGAAAAGCAGGTATAGTTTATTATTGTTATTAATGACAATACTGACAATGATGAGGCGGAGGTGAATAAAAAGTAGTGCGTAGTGCTAAGAGTTTCTCCAACATATTTTTTAGCTGAAAGGACTTTTGACTTTGTAAAAAACATGCATAATCACAATCGTGTTTATTCGTCAATCATCTTCATTAAGATACAAAGAAAAATACAATGGTTACACTGTAGCACACAATACTAAAAGCACACTACCTCCATAGGTTGGCAAAACAGCATCTCTTCTGCCCATCCTCATCACTTTAGAGCAGTGTTTCTCAATCCTGGTCCTCGAGTACCACTGTCCTGCATGTTTTAGATGCTACCCTGCTTCAGCACACCGTGATAAAAGTAAGTGTGTCATCAACAGAACTGTGCAGACCTTGGTGACAAGCTAATGAGGACCTTTAATTAGAATCAGGTGTGTTGGTGCAGGGAAACATCTAAAACATGCAGGACAGTGGTACTCGAGGACCAGGATTGAGAAGCACTGCTTTAGAGATTATACTGAGCAGCAGCATCTCTGTCTGGTGAGGCAGCTGCATGGCAACAGGCTGGAAATCACTGCAGAGAGTCATGAGGACAGCAGAAAAAAATATAGGAACGTCTCTTCCCTCCATCCAGGACACTGGACACAAACAATCAGTACGTGCACATGCAGCGATTCAAGGTGGTTGGAGATCTGATCAGATAATGACATGCAGAAGATTGGATCAACTTGTCTGATTACACATGCTGTTCTGAGATCAGACTGAATCAGATTGAATAAACCACTGTAACCAGAGCATGGCTGACTCCGCGACGCTAGGTGGCGCTGTACCCGAGGTAACCATGGTAACCATTTCAACAAAGAGCCACTTCCGGTTGACCTCCGCTTAACAACGAGGAAAGGAAAAAGTGCATTAAGGGCCAATCCCAATTCTCCTTCACTCGCCCTTCTTTTCTCCACTCGCACTTCTTTTCTTCCCTAACCCCTAAAAAAGAAGGGGGAGATTTTAGGGCACTTGAGATCTAGGGCACTTGGCCCAGGTGCCTGTCCCATTTCTCCTACTCCCCCTCGTTTTCATCCCTAACCTGATCAGGAAGCAGAGAGCCAAAAGCTGTTTTAATTGCAGCTGTAGCGCTGTTAATATGGCACTTTATTAAGTTTTAATATTTTTTCAGGTATAAAGGTAACCTTAAGATCCGCAACCGGGGCTCAGTTTATCCAAATAACGCCTGTTAAGAAATTTGACCCGATGTTTTCGGAGATGAGAAGAGCCGCCGCCCCCGGGGAGCAACCTCAGCTCACAGCCCGAGAAGAGACGTGTCCCCCGGGGCAAGCTGCTGCGTCAGACCCGGGAGAGAAACTCTCTCTGGGACGCTGCTCTGTTGAGAATCACGCCGGCTGAAATAAATCATTTAGGAAGATGTTGGTTTAATAGATGAAATCTAACAGTTGTAGCTACGCCTGTTAAGAAATTTGCTCCGAAATTTAGAGATTTCTGTCTGTCGGTTCCGGAGTTTATGCCGCGTTCCATTTACCTCGGAAATCGGAAGTGGGAACTGGGAATGGCAGCCATCTTGGAATGGTAACTCGGGGGTGGTGAAGACTCTCCCACTTTCCCAGTGGGAAACCCCACTTTGAGGGGCGTTCCAGTCGAAAATTCCGACTGGGGACTGGGAAATCCCCACTTCCGAGGATAAATGGAACGCGGCATTAGGTCCGAGTTAAATAGACGCAGCCTACGGCGTAGGGTACGGCGTATTTTGTTTTTTTTATGCCACAGTTTGCAGATTGATTGTTGATGTGTGGGCTAACGTGTCTGCTGGGATTATTTTGCGAGCTTTTGCAAAAGCGTGCATTTCCGAGGCACTGCACGGCACGGAACGTGACTCTGACAGCGAGGAATTCGGACTGGCACAGCTGATTTAGCGGAGCTCTTTAATGCAGAAACAGAGGATGAGACTTAATGGGTTTGATTAATGTAAAAACTGAAATAAAGTAGCCTACAATCAAACAAAGTTTTGCTCCCGCTGTATTTTTAAATACGCACACTCCTGTGCTTGTGTGTGCTTGTGTGTGTGTGTGTGTGTGTGTGTGTGTGTGTGTTCTTGTGTGTGTGCCGTTTCGGTCGGTGCGCCGTGTGTGTTTTAAATACAGAAATATGACACAAGACTGAGGGTATGCCTTTTCACACGGCGCCCGTATGGTCGCGAAAATACAGTATTTATATATGAAATGTCAGAATAGGAAATATTTTGACGACACCCCTGAAGCAGTCACACGACACCCCAGGGAGCTACTACTGAGCAGCCTTGCGTCGTCTCCTTTCACTTCCGGGTGAATCCCCTCCCCCGGGGGAAAACCCCACCCGGGGGAAATTCTCGAGCATGCGCAGACTGTAATATCCATGTCTCCGTACACATGGCATTAACAAGGCGGTTGCGACTGGCTTATCTAGGTGCTGCAACCAAGCGGGTTGATGAATCCAGTCTGATCAGATTACTTGACTGACTTAAGGTGTTCACATGCAGTTTAAAAGTCAGTACGATGTGTGCAAATGATCTCCAACCAGTTTGAATCGCTGCATGTGCACGTACTGAATGTCTGGCACATGCACACAGACAGTACGTGCACATGCAGCGATTCAAGCTGGTTGCAGATCTGATCAGATAATGACATGCAGAAGATTGGATCAACTTGTCTGAGTACACATGCTGTTCTGAGAACAGACTGAATCAGATTGAATAAGCCACTGTAACCAGAGCATGGCTGACTCCGTGACGCTAGGTGGCGCTGTACCCGAGGTAACCATGGTAACCATTTCAACAAAGAGCCACTTCCGGTTGACCTCTGCTTAACAACAACAAGGAAGGAAAAAGTGCATTCTCACTGCTTTTCTATTAATAATCTGTCTAAAACAGCCTTTCTCAACCTTTTTTCAGTCATGACACCTTTCAAAAGTGAATAAAATCTCACGACATCCCAGAGTAAAATATAATTAAAAACCGCGCTGCATCGCTCTGACTGTAAATGCGAATCTTACACCGTGTCCACACTGCATGCGACGCGAGCGAGCGTCAGCGTCAAAAACAGTTCCATTGCTTTATGTTTTATTTGCACTGTCTATACTGGTTGCGAGCGACGCGGCGCGCCGTTTTGAGCTGGACTTTTGTCGCACGCCCTGCTTCTATTTTCTTCCTGTCGGTCGCGTTGAAAGCCGGTTGAAAGTTGGAAAAAAAAGGTGAAAGCGCTGTAGGAAACAGTCATTTCAATACAAGAACCTCAATAAAGTGGCAGCTGCTGGAGGGAGATCGCCAGGCTGGAAGATTCTGATAAAATAATAAGATATAGCCTAACAAGAATCTTATCTTAATCTTATTTGAGCTTAATTTGTGCCGGATCCAACAAGATCTGGTACCTATTTGATCATTTCTCGTGTCCTCTGCTTTTCCCCACATCCCAGTAATGATGTGACATGTTTGCTGCATTTAACACCACGAACACGCCGCTCACTCCAGCTGTTCGCTGTTTCATTGCGTCACCTCACGCCGTTATTTTGTTGTTTTTTTCCCCACTTTGGTCGGACGGTAGACCTGCTTATATTTTCTTCCTGCCGCCTGCGTTAAAAGCGCTGTAGGAAACAATCATGGATGAGGAACGGCTGATCCAGTTAGTTGAAATGAGAAGTTATCTCTATGATTCCTCCTCATTTCACTACAAAAACCTCAATAAAGTGGCAGCTGCTGGAGGGAGATGGACAGAGAGCTGGCAAAGGGAGCGCACGGGCGGTTGGTGGGAGAATAAAAGGAGAGTCTCGGGCGGGTGAATAAAGGCAGATTTATGGTTCCGCGTAAAATCGACGGCGTAGCCTACGGCGTATGGTACGCGGCGACGCGCAACGTTCGGTGAGTGCGTCGCGTACCCTACGCCATAAGGTCTGCGTTGGTTGACGCAGAACCATAAATCAGCCTTAAGGCTGCAGGCGGCGTGTGAGCAACGGATGACTAAGAGGGAGAATAGTTTCTCCAGGAGTGGAAGCAACGCCGGGCCAGTTATGCCACAGTTTGCAGATGGATTGTTGATCCGTGGGCTAACGTGTTTGCTGGGACTATTTTGCGAGCTTTTGCAAAAGCGTGCATTTCCGAGGCGCCGCACGGCACGGAACGAGACTCTGACAGCGAGGAGTTCGGACTGGCACAGCTGATTTAGCGGAGCTCTTTAATGCAGAAACAGAAGATGAGACTTAATGGGTTTGATTAATGTAAAAACTGAAATAAAGTAGCCTACAATCAAACAAAGTTTTGCTCCCGCTGTATTTTTAAATAGCACCTTGTGTGCGTGTGTGTGTGTGTTCTTGTGTGTGTGCCTTTTTGGTCGGTGCGCCGTGTGTGTTTCAAATACAGAAATGACACAAGACTGAGACTATGCCTTTCCACACGGCGCCCGTATGGTCGCGAAAATACAGTATTTATATATGAAATGTCAGAATAGGAAATATTTTGACGACACCCCTGAAGCAGTCAAACGACACCCCTGAAGCAGTCAAACGACACCCCAGGGTGCTACTGAGCAGCGTCGTCGTCTCCTTTCACTTCCAGGTGAATCCCCTCCCCCGGGGGAAAACCCCACCCGGGGGAAAATCTCGAGCATGCGCAGACTGTAATATCTATGTCCCCGTTCACATGGCATTAACAAGGCGGTTGCGACTGGCTTGGGACTGGCTTATCTAGGTGCTGCAAGTAGGTTGACGAATCCGGTCTGATCAGATTGACTGGACTGACTTAAGGTGTTCACATGCAGTTTAAAAGTCAGTACGATGTGTGCAAATGATCTCCAACCAGGTTGAATCGCTGCATGTGCACGTACTGAGAATGATCAAGAACCCCACCCCCCCGCACCATGGTCTGTTCTCCCTGCTGGCCTGCTACTCCACCCACACTTACCCTAAATCCTTTCAATACAGTCATCACATACTCTCACTCCTGACTTCTATCGTTCCTTTGGATTGTGCTGCAGTAACCGGCAAATCAGGTTTTCATTTATTTATTTATTTATTTATTTATTTATTTATTTATTTATTTACTGTGTTCACTTTGTTGATGTACAATATATACCGGTGTATATATATATATATATATATATATATGTGTGTATATGTGTATATATATATATATATATATATATATATATATATATATATATATATATATATATATATGTGTATATGTGTGTATATATATATATATATATATATATATATATATATATATATATATATATATATATATATATACTGTATATATATATAGGGCAGCACGGTGGCTTAGTGGTTAGCACTGTTACCTCACAGCAAGAAGGTTCGACTCCCAGGCCCGGCTAGGGGCCTTTCTGTGTGGAGTTTGCATGTTCTCCCCGTGCTTGCGTGGGTTCTCTCCGGGTACTCCGGCTTACTCCCACAGTCCAAAAACATGCATATTAGGTTAATTGGTGATTCTAAATTGCCCGTAGGTGTGGGCGTGAGTGTGGTTTGTGTGTCTATATGTGGCCCTGTGATGGACTGGTGACCTGTCCAGGGTGTAACCCCTGCCTCTCACCTGAAATGAGCTGGGATAGGCTCCAGCAGACCCCCGTGACCCCGCAAGGGATAAAGCGGGTATAGATAATTTATATATATATATATATATATATATATATATATATATATATATATATGTGTGTGTGTGTATTATGTGTATACATAATATCTATCTATCTAGTCTTACTGGGATCCACATTAAAAAACAATACATTTAAAACATACAGTTAAAAACATATACAGTACAGACCAAAAGTTTGGACACACATTTTTGTTTCCCCATTTGTTTGAATGAGACGGTGTGTCCAGACCTTTGGTCTGTACTGTACCGACCCTGCATATACATACATGACCCTGCATTTCACTGTCATGTAACACTATCTATCTATACGGCTCATTTATACAATGAATGGGCAGTAGATGGCGTATGTGTCTCAGATATTGTATGATACTAAAAAGTGCTCTGAAGGGCCGTCTTTCATTTTCAAACCATGTCATGTTGCTTTATGTGTTTATTGAGGTTTTAAAAAATGGTAATTTCAAAACTACAAGAAACATGACTCAGTAGACAAGTGCAGGTGTGAACAGAAGCACTAAAATTAAAGTTCTTGAAGGGAAAAACTAAAGGACTAAAGGAGCTGTTGTTATGCTAATTTCATATGAACTCTAAGCACAGTGCAATCAGCTTTTATATCCGTCAAATCAAACTTAATACAGGTATATTATCATGTTTAAATGTCAGTTTAGGAACATTTCCTATTTAGAGTTTGTTTTTTTTTAATCGCAGTGATCTGTATTGACATGGTAATGTCCCATTATGAGCATAAATAGAGAATTCATGGACTGTTTTTAAGAGATTCTCACTTGTCCTTTACGACTCCTGTTTCTGGCTCTCCATCTGATCTGAGTCTCTGCAGGACGGCCAGTGCGGTGGGGGTGCACACATCCTCAGCTCCCCTCTCTGATGTGAGCTGTTGAATAATGGCCCTACATCCTTCGTCGCTCCTCTCCTGTTGCACATCTGACTGCATTAAATATGTGCAGACGATTTATTGGCTGTAAAACCACCAGAGCCCCACAAACACTTTGGCCCACACAATTTCTAAGTTTATCCAGGCAAGTACAAACATTCATCTGCATCCTCCGCCCAGCTCCCCCAGTCTCTGTTTTCATTCTCCCTTTTCAAATTAAGTATCATCACATTTTCTGCATCATTTTTTCACTCCAATTTATCTCAGCCACACCACCCTCCAGTGTAATTATACTAATGGTTTTGTTTTATTGTGTTTTAGGATGCAATATGTTCCCAGAAAGATAGAGCTAGCTTAATCTTTGGGTCAATGGAAGTTTCATCACTCACAAACTCTCTTAATTTAGTTAGGCAGTGTTAATAAGTCATGACCCATGAGACCCTGCATGAGGCACAGAGTAGAACTTGTCACATAACTACCTTTATTATCACTATCAAAGCCAGAAAATGTGATTCACTTATCACACAGTTGTGATTCAGATAAGTTATGTCTGAAATCAGACTTGTTCAATGTGCAGTTATTTAGGTAATCTGTGTTGAAAACCAAATACCATCTGATCCATTTAGAGGAACTTTGCTGATGCAGGCAACTGAAATAAAAACTACACAGAGTTGCTCAGAATCTGGTTGTAAACCTTTTGCTCCTCAGGACCGTGGTTCCTCATGTTGTCTGTTTTGTGTGAATAGCTTAGCGTGGTAACTCTAAAAGTGACATACCAGCTGGAGAGGCGCAGCGGGATCCTTCTGGTAAAGACCACAAAGATCCATCAAGGCAGACACCAGTGCATATGCAGCGCAGATACTGAGTCCACTGAGACCCTCTTCAAGTCCTGTTGCCTTGCTCTGCCTCCCATTTATCAGAACTCTTCATGATACAGTACGTCTTAAACAAACTATATATCTATATACGTATGGAGGAATACCAAGAAAACCAAGAACAGAAATATAGCATAAATCTCTCTTATATGAAAATAACCACAATCTTAATTTACATGGAAAACGATGCTTTATATTCTGCATCAAGAACACGATTTTACAGCCTTGCTTTCTGAGTTCATGAGCTCCTGTATCCATGATGGTTTTGGCTTTGAAAAACAAACCTTTAGAAATGCTGATAAAATTGATTTCATAAATGACAATTATTTTTTATTAGATCAATAACAAAAAAAATGGAATCATGAACCACTAAAATCACAGCAGGTACATCATTGCATCTCCTCTGGTTTATATGACAACTTGAATTCTTTGAAGCTTGAACTTCACCTTTGAAACACAATACTCTCCATCTCGCAGCCTTCAACCTTGTATACAAGTTGAGAGATCCGATTTTGCAGCTTGTCTTGCTATGGACTTTTTTCTTTCTTTATTCCCATCATACATTTCTCAGTCGGACTGATTGTTTGCTGTTGTATTTTACTGAGCCCAAATCATCTTCCTTAAGAAATGTTTTCCTGCTCTTTGCTCTGTAGAATCATGAATTACATAGGTCTGGATCATCAACGACAGTGGAAATGTGCTTATTTCCTTCAAGTCATCGTTACTTGAGGAATTTTTCAAAAAAATAAAAGAACCTTTTTTTTAATCAAATCGTACAGCAAGAAGAAAAATATATAGTTCTATCATCAAGTCCTTTCCATGTGCAGAGGCTCCATGATCATCACATTATATCCCTTTCATCTGATCTTCCACAGTTCATGACTATTTCTGTATAGCTAAATGCACCCTTTTACATTTTTTGAAAGATATTAATAATGGTTACTGCATCTATCACTTTGTAAAACTATTTTAATGTGTATTTTCTATTTTCGAGACATGTTGCTTGGAGTTTTCTATCCTAATGCTTTCACGTCTTCCTTCCAACTTCATGTCTCTCATCCATAACCTTCCGATTTAATTCACACTCTCTTCAAATGTGTAAAATAGATGACTGAAAACAGCCTCACGGCGACACAAATGGTGAATTTCCTTCATGAAAAGGCGTGTGATCCTGCTCTCTGTTTAAACTAACATCTCCCTTGTTTGGGTCACGTTTCCTGTCAGCCTGGTGCAGCAGCTCCTCAACAACCGCTAACCCTCTCTTAACTGCAGACTCATTTTGACGATAATCTTTCCAAAGGCGTAAGTTACAGGATGGTTCTTTAATATTGTTCTTAACTTGATCTGAGAAAAATCTATTTTTGATATAACCATGAAGGTTAGGAGTTAGAAAGAAAAAAAAAATCATACCAACGATTTGTTCTTGTTTTTTTTCTCTCTTCAAAATTAAAGAGTCAAATGAACACTCTCCGAGAGCGGTGATTCAATACTTTTGTGTACATTTAATACTTATACATTTTATAGCATTTTATGAAACATACAAACAGATAAAAGAGAAACAAATTGATAACAAAAAGATATAAAAAGTTTTTTTTCTCATTTGCATGGTTACATTTCCTTTAAGTCCTTCATCTGCATCAGGAAGACACAAATCAATGAATTGATACCACAGTCTCAAATGTAATTATGTTGTATACCATCTAAAATGAGATGTTATTGAAATGATCGAGAACTTCTTTCCTGAACACAGCTCACAAATTTTAGTGTCATCTAAAGTTTGCATTTATGACGTTAATAAAGTGAGAAACAGGTTAAAGGAACACGATGCTTCATGCTGGCTTCAAGTCTGATGTACGGGAGTTAGGTGCAGAAATCCGCCACAACATGAGATGTAATTGATGGTAAGGCTAAAATAAACTTCTATTAAATTATTCTGTAAGTTAAACAGAGAGTTCCTACACCAACGTGAGAGAAGTCTACTCAATCACATTACAGTAAATCATTCTTCATGAAAAAAACTCAAACATACCGTGTCCACATTTGCAAAACAACATCCTTCTTTCATTTGAAAAGTAGTTTTTATGTCGTGTCAGGGACATATGTGTACTCAGAAAATATTGTTTATATGGAAAAAGATACAGGTATAAAACTGCCATTGCACTTATTCCCTTTTATTTTTTTGTTTATGATCCTGCATTTCTGTAACCAAATTAAATACATAGTCTCTGGGCTACAAGAAAATGAAGATGAAACATGTCTTGCGTAAAATGTTTTCCTCGATAAGACGACAGCAAGACTTGTTATTCCACGATGGAATATTTAAACACAGGGCGCTGAGCTTCTCCCATTAAAAGTTAAGTAAATGAGAGAGTAGAAGAAAAATTAAAATATGACATCTGATCGTCGGCTCAGTGATACATGCCTGGTTACTGGAAAGCTTTAATACTGGCTCAGTATTATCTTGGTCAGCACAGTGACGGGAATCCGACACACACTGATCTTATCTGCCACCGTGAACTGGAGCAGACCTGACACCTCTGTCCCACAGAGTCTGACCCAGAGGGCATCATGGGGAGCTGGTTCGGCCATGAAACACTAACAGAGGCTCGACTCAGAAACTACATTTCTGTCAGTCATGGGCAATGTTTTAGGCAGCTCTCCTCTTCCAAATGCACAATTTGTAGAAATGTCAGAACCTTCAAAATGAAATCACTTTCTTTCAAAAGAGATCAAAACAATTATTTTTCATCTACTTTCATTATTTATGGTTCTTTGTCTGAACTCTTTATATCAAATAAGCATACCACATTTAAATCAAACACATCAAACTTAATTATCAATCCCCAGTTATCAACTTTCAGGTGAATATTTTTGATCAGACATTTAAGCGGTAATACATTTGCAGTTAGAGAATTATATCAAAATGCTCATTTACACATATAATAGCAGAAATGAATACAACCAAAGGCCAGACTGGTAAAAAAAAAATCTAAATTATCCCAGATTTTGGGGTCTTCTCTACAAACGACGAGAAATGACCCGATCTGAAATACATCTGCTGCCTTGAAAGATTTTTTCCTCTTTTTGTTGAAATTCAATCCATTGCTGTATCTTGTTTACTTTGTGTAGACTGGGAGGAAAACGTAACGCTGAGCTCTGCGCCAAAGAACCTCCAACCTAAGTCTGCGTACTTGAAAGTTATGGAAGAGTCGGACTTCCACTGTTACCTCGGGTGAAATCTATACCCTCCGAAAAACCAAAACAAAAGTGATGTTTCATCCAAGCAAGTCAAACTGGAAACATACTTGGATGCAGCCTGACCGTGAAGATGGTATCAACAACCAGCTGTGAATGGCCACAAGAATGTCTGACCTCCTTGAATGTTGGGTAAATTTAAATTTGTGTCGCAAGAGGAAAAAAGGGTCAATCTCCAATCTCTACTTATTCTATTACTCAAACACATAGATGGATAACGTTGAAATGGAAAAAAAAAATTAAAGCTTCAATGAAATGATTGTAAAAAGCTTTCATTTCCCAGATGTGAAGTATGAAAAGGCGCGGAGCTGAGCAGGATCTGTTCACAAAATGGCCCGCCTGACTGATTTGGAAATACAGTCCCTAAATATGAAATGTAGTACACAAACCTCCTCTGCCAAGCCAGTGATTAAACAAACAAGTGCAGACCTGGACAATGACAAATACATGACTGTTTTAAGTGAGGGTGCCAGGCTCTCATATATGCAATATTGTTTCTGATAAGCATTCTTGCAGCTTCAGAACACACAGGCGGCTGACGTCTGGTTTACATCCTCCACCAAAGTCTCTGTCATGACTACCCTGTACTCCAAAAAGTCCTGTGCTTCTGGTGCACACAGAAAGAGAGTGTCTGGACCCTGTCAGTGTTTCCCCACAGACCTCAATTATACAGACTTCCTTAATTAGATCAGCTTTGATTGCTATTTCAAGTGATGGGAACAACATGAAGTTATATGTTTGTTCATTCCCGCCCATCTCTTGCTGCCTTGTTGCTATTGGAGCGCTGTGTACAATTCCGTCTTGCTCCGTGTCCGTCATGTCTGGAGCCTGTGACTGAGTGGGCGTTGTGATGTTGATGAAGGGCTGACGTTGCAGGTGCTCTGCTGATGATCTCGGGTCAGGCTCTAGATTGAGCCTGAAGAGCTTTTAGGAAAAGGCAGGCTTTTGACATTGAGCAACAGGCATCTGTCATAGCATGTGGATTTATACAGAGTAAGCAGCGACGTCAGACTCCACCTCAGACAAATACACGCTGGCACGCACGCAATGACATCCGCATAGGAAGAGTACCAGGAGCACAATATGCAGAGCGCAGCGACGAGGGCCGAGCTTAATCATGGAGAGCTCCACAGCCGGTCACCATTTGTGTTACACACGTGTGGAAGGGGAAGGGAGGGCTGTAGGGCCGTGTGTGTGTGTGTGTGTGTGTGTGTGTGTGTGTGTGTGTGTGTGTGTGTGTGTATGTGTTTATCAAGGCGGTACATATTCTATCTATTATGATTTAATTCATGTACTGAATGAATACTACATTGTTTTTAGCTATGCTGTCTGTCACATCTTAACATTTTCTTAATCTTTGCTGGACTGTATTATGTGCGACTTCCGCTAAGCTTGTTGTCTTGTGCCATTTTAACGTCCTTTCTGTGCCTGCTTCATCATGGTCAGGTTTAAGGCCGTCTCAACGGCTAGCAGGTGAGAGATGAAATCAACTCTGGACAGGCGCACCGGTCAATTTCAAGGTCACACAGAAACAAACAACCATGCACTTTCACTACGGATAATTTATATCAAACAAACAAACATACGTGACTGTGTGAGGAAGCTAAAGCACCCAGAAAAAACTTGTACGGGGAGAACGTGTGAACAACACTTAACACAAGCCTGAGCTGCTATTTGAACTGGAAACCTTCTTGCCGTATGGTGACAGAGATCTCCCACCAGACCACCCCACTACCCCAAACAGCATTTATGAACAAAAAAGCACATACGTGCAAAGAGGGTGTATGTGGTGAAAGGTGCAAACAAACTGAAAGATGGAGACAGTATGTGACTGACATCTGAGGAGCAACATGCCATTATGTAGTTAAAGCAGCAGATCAAGTGTTATTGCTGGTGTGACCATGCATTCATTGTAAAGCGGCCTCAAGTTACATTAAGGTAGCGGAAAGCAGCCCGCAGAAAATTGAGCTTGGCTACTTTCCCATCTTCAGCCATTAAATTAATTTCAAGTCCGGGTAAAATATGTTGAATATACAGTTTTAAACTAATAAGGCAAAGCCTTCAAAAAACAGCTGCATCCCTCTGAAGCCGAACCTCAAGGCAATAATGATGCAACAGTATTCAGAAGTGAATCTACAAAGGAGCGAGCAAAGATATACAAAGGAGGATGAGTGCTGCACTCGTCACAGAGAGCAACATAAGAAATAATTAACAAAAAAAGATTCACTATTCTTATAAAATCTGGAGATAAAACTTTTTGAGTCTCTGTGGGAAAGACAAGATGCTGCTTTGGATATTACTATTAGACCATCATATTAAACAATGAGCTGCCCTTTGTCTCTCTTAGCTCTTAACTATGTCAACCCCCCCTGACCCCTTGGTTGCAAAATATACTAAATCTTGTATCATGCTCATTCACTTCCTATCAATAAACATATTTGCAGGTCAGGGGGTACAAGTCTGGCTCCTGGGGATCGGAACAGAGTTGCGGTTCTGGTTTTAAACACACTGTATCTGCCACAAAAGAAACAGAGAGGGTTCAGAGAGCGCAGACTTCTCTCAGTGAAATAAGACTAAGCCATTCAGATAGCCAGCGGGGCTTGTTTCCCCTTGTCAGTGAAGAGGGAAGACCATGAAATGCATAAATATAGCACTTCCTCTTTCTCCTCATGGTTTTCATTCTCGTCAACATTCTTCTTCCATTCTGTGGCATCTCCTCTGCAATATTTACTCTGACAAAATGCACACAGACATGTACCGAGATAGTAGTGGCACTAACAAAAAGCTTCTATCATTGGAGAAAGATCTAGGTCTAATGAACAAAATAAATAAGTATGGCTTAGCTGTACATATTTGTTGTCTAAAAAGCATATAAATAAAAAGAGGAAAAAAATCTCTTGTACAGTGTAATTGCAATTGACACAGTTCTGCTACAGTTTACTTTAGGACTTAAGTACACAGAACAAATTAATTTTAGTCGCCTTAAAGATGCAATCAAGAGAGTTCTCATCTCTTTATTCCACAAGACAATGTTAAGCCCTTGTGCTTGTTGCTTGTTCAACAAAACAAACAAAGACAAGCAGAGTGATTAGAGAAATCAACAAATCCTCAACAGGACATGAGCACATGGGCCTCCAGGCTGGATCGGCTGTATCAGGTTCTTTGGAAAGGGTGAGTCAATGTTGGAGGACAAAGCGTGCGTGTGAGAAGGGGAGGAGAGGCAACTGTGAGACCAGAGGTGCGAACTCCAAGTGGACAACGCGGCCTCTCTCAATTTAGTTTAGCATATCCGTCACGGGAACATCGCTTCTATTTTCTTTTCATTACGAGACCAATCTATTCACAATCCTTTCAAACAACAGTGGAATAAAAGTTTGTTTACTTTATGCGGCCTCTGAGGTTGTCGTCTATATGGAGGTCTCTGGATCCTCTTTGGGACCGCTGCTCAGGAAAGGCAGGAGCCATTTTTTCACATGTTAAAAAAAAGAGTAAATTTCCCCATTGTTTTTACAAAGTGGGCCACACTCAAAATGCACACATAGATATCCACACAAGTATAGTACAAACCTGTCGCACTGTCGAAAATGTAACCATCTAGAACACAAACACAGTTTTAAAAAGGAATTAAAGCTGCAAGCAGCGATGAACGGGCCCTCGCACTCACGGCCACCGCCCCCCATAAGCATATCAGAAACGACACCACCCACGACTCTCTATGTCAAACCATTCAAAAGTTATAGTATAAAATCGGGACAACCAATCAGAAGAATGGGCGGGGTTAATTCAGGCCAATGAAGGTCAAGGGCTCAATACAGCGTCCAATGACACCACCCACGACTCTCTATGTCAAACCATTCAAAAGTTATAGTAGAAAATCGGGACAACCAATCACAACAAGGGGCGGGGCTAATTCAGGCCAATGAAGGTCAAGGACTCCATACAGAATCTGATGACACCACCCACGACTCTCTATTTCAAACCATTCAAAAGTTATAGTAGAA
This sequence comes from Cololabis saira, assembly GCF_033807715.1. NCBI lineage: Eukaryota > Metazoa > Chordata > Actinopteri > Beloniformes > Belonidae > Cololabis > Cololabis saira. The sequence goes on along the minus strand of NC_084588.1, from coordinate 28,857,595 downwards.
AATCGGGACAACCAATCAGAAGAAGGGGTGGGGCTAATTCAGGCCAATGAAGCTCAAGGACTCAATACCGATTCAGGTGACATCACCCACAACTCTCTATGTCAAAACATTCAAAATTTATGGCAGGAAATATGGACAACCAATCAGAAGAAGGGGCGGAGCTAATTTTCACCAATTATGGTCAAGGACTCAATATCGAGTCCCATGACTCCACCCACAACTCTCTATGTCAAACCATTCAAAAGTTATGGCAGAGAAAAGTATTCTAGGGGGCGCTGTTGAGCCGTTAGGCCACGCCCATTTATGCAAACCATGAAATATCAAATTTATCGCCAGGCCTGGCTTGCATGCAAAATTTGGTGACTTTTGGAGAACTATCAAATATGGACCAATCAGATGAAGGGGAGGCGCGCTTGTTTGCGTCTAGCGTCGCCACGGTAACGCTTTTGAAAGAGAAAAGTAATGCGTGGTGTCGCAGGATGGAGACGCACATTTTGATGTATAACACACCTGGGTGCACGTTACGGTTCGGGCCGAATTAATTGCCGAAGGAATGGCATAATTGCGCCAAAATTACACAATTAATTAAAAATGGCCGACATCCTGTTCGGTTTCGGCCATGGCGCCAAGAGACTTTTCTTTAAGTTGCGACATGATACAGGTGTGTACCGATTTCCATGCATGTACGTCAAACCCTATTGTGGGGCTTGAGGCACAAAGTTTTCCGGGGGGCGCTGTTGAGCCATTTTGCCACGCCCATTAATACAAACCATGAAATATCAAATTTATAGCCAGGCCTGCCTTGCATGCAAAATTTGGTGACTTTTGGGGAACTATCAAATATGGACCAATCAGATGAAGGGGGCGCGCCTTATGGCGTCTAGCGTCGCCACGGTAACACTTTTGAAAGAGAAAAGTAATGCGCATAGTCGCAGGATGGAGACGCACATTTTGATGTATAACACATCTGGGTTCACGATACGGTTCGGGCCGTATTAATTCTCGAAGGAATGGCATATATTGCTCCAAAATTACGCGATTAATTCAGAATGTTCAAAATGGCCGACTTCCTGTTCGGTTTCGGCCATGGCGCCAAGAGACTTTTCTTTAAGTTGCGACATGATACAGGTGTGTACCGATTTTCGTGCATGTACGTCAAACCGTATTATGGGGCTTGAGGCGCAAAGTTTTTTCTCTCTGAACCAATCAGATGAAGGGTGGGCGCGCTTTTTGGCGTCTAGCGTCGCCATGGTAACACTTTTGAAAGAGAAAAGTAATGCGTGGTGTCGGAGGATGGAGACACACATTTTGATGTATAACACACCTGGGGGCACGTTACGGTTCGGGCCGTATTAACTGCCGAAGGAATGGCATAAATTCCGCCAAAATTACACAATTAATTCGAAATGGCCGACTTCCTGTTCGGCTTCGGGCATGACGCCAAGAGACTTTTCTTTAAGTTGCGACATGATACAGGTGTGTACCGATTTTCGTGCATGTACGTTAAACCGTATCGTGGGGCTTGAGGCACAAAGTTTTCAAGGGGGCGCTGTTGAGCCATTTTGCCACGCCCATTAATGCAAACCATTAAATATAAAATTTTTCGCCAGGCCTGGCTTGCGTGCAAAATTTGGTGACTTTTTGGGCACGTTTAGGGGGGCAAAAAGGCCCTCCTTTCGTCAGAAAAATAATAAGAATAATAATAATAATAATAAATTAAAGCTGCAAGCAGCGATGAACGGGCCCTCGCACTCACGGCCACCGCCCCCCATAAGCATATCAGAAATGACACGACCCACGACTCTCTATGTCAAACCATTCCAAAGTTATAGCAGAAAATCGGGACAACCAATCAGAAGAAGGGGCGGGGCTAATTAAGGCCAACGAAGCTTAAGAACTCATTACAGAGTCCCATGACACCACCCACGATTTCCTATGTCAAACCATTAAAAAGTTATAGCAGAAAAAAGGGACAAACAATCAGAAGAAGGGGCGGGGCTAATTCAGGCCAATGAAGCTCAAGGACTCCATACAGAGTCCCATGACACCACCCACAACTTCCTATGTCAAACCATTCAAAAGTTATGGCAGAGAAAAGTATTCTAGGGGGCGCTGTTGAGCCGTTAGGCCACGCCCATTAATGCAAACCATGAAATATCACATTTATCGCCAAGTCTGTCTTGCATGCAAAATTTGGTGACTTTTGGAGAACTATCAAATATGGACCAATCAGATTTCAAAATGGCCGACTTCCTGTTCGGTTTCGGCCATGGCTCCAAGAGACTTTTCTTTAAGCTGTGCCATGATACAGGTGTATAGCGATTTTCGTGCATGTACGTCAAACCGTATTGTGGGGCTTGAGGCACAAAGTTTTCCGGGGGGCGCTGTTGAGCCATTTTGCCACGCCCATTAATGCAAACCATGAAATATCACATTTATCGCCAGTCCTGGCTTGCGTGCCAAATTTGGTGCCTTTTGGGGAACTATCAAATATGGACCAATCAGATGAAGGGGGGGTGCGCTTGTTGGCGTCTAGCGTCGCCACGGTAACACTTTTGAAAGAGAAAAGTAATGCGTGTAGTCACAGGATGGAGACGCACATTTTGATGTATAACACATCTGGGTTCACGATACGGTTCGGGCCGTATTAATTCTCGAAGGAATGGCATATATTGCTCCAAAATTACGCGATTAATTCAGAATGTTCAAAATGGCCGACTTCCTGTTCGGTTTCGGCCATGGCGCCAAGAGACTTTTCTTTAAGTTGCGACATGATACAGGTGTGTAGCGATTTTCGTTCATGTACGTCAAACCGTATTGAGGGGCTTGAGGCGCAAAGTTTTTTCTGTCTGAACCAATCAGATGAAGGGTGGGCACGCTTTTCGGCGTCTAGCGTCGCCACGGTAACGCTTTTGAAAGAGAAAAGTAATGCGTGGTGTCGGAGGATGGAGACGCACATTTTGATGTATAACACACCTGGGTGCACGTTACGGTTCGGGCCGTATTAACTTCCGAAGGAAGGCATAAATTTCGCCAAAATGACACGATTAATTCAAAATGGCCGACTTCCTGTTCGGTTTCTCGACATGACGCCCAGAGACTTTTCTTTAAGTTGGGCCATGATACAGGTGTGTACCGATTTTCGTGCATGTACGACAAACCGCATTGTGGGGCTTGAGGCACAAAGTTTTCCGGGGGGCGCTGTTGAGCCATTTTGCCACACCCATTAATGTAAACCACTAAATATCAAATTTTTCGCCAGGCCTGACTTGCATGCAAAATTTGGTGACTTTTTGGGCACGTTTAGGGGGGCAAAAAGGCCCTCCTTTTGTCAGAACAATAAGAAGAAGAAGAATAATTCCTACAGATACAATAGGGCCTTCGCACTGCAAGTGCTCGGGCCCTAATAAATAAAGTTGATAACACTTTTGCGACTGATTTTTGAAAATGTTACAGATTTGACAGCAAAAAAAGAAAAGAAAACTTCTTTTGCAGGACAATTTTAAAACTCCCTAAGTAATAACATAGACAGAGATTTTTAAAAGCATGAGCAGATGTTTCCCTATCTGGGTTTATTTGACTGGACAGGTGAGTGATGCATGTTGCTATGGCCTGGCACAACCGTGCACAGCTCAGTTCTGTCTCTGCTTAATTGTTGTTTTCACATGTAGCCTGGTTCGGATCAGATCTGACAGACTGCACACAGCTGACATGCAGAATTACCCTTTATGTACATGTGAAATACTAAAAAGTCTGTTTAGACTTCAGAGACTTGTTTAGGCTCTGTGTAGATGAACCTGACTCGGAGGCGAAGGTGCTAACAGGTACTGTCATATCAGTGGAAGCCAGAGATAAAAGATGATTACAAGAAAAATGGTGTTGTAGTGAAGAGGAACCGTGATGTTCTGATCATAGTTTATCCATGAAAAACCCCTTAAAATGTCTTCATACTGACTTCGCATGCACCCCTAGCACTGATCTGGGACGAGATGTCAATCAGAGAGCGGCTCAATAAATAGAAGTGTGTAGGGAGGCAGAGTGATGCAGTGCAACAAGTACCATTGTAGATGTCTGTGATGTTGTTTGTGAGGACAGATGTCAATAAATAACAATTCTTCATTGGAAAAAAAAATATATACAGTATATATATGTCCAAAGTCGAAAATAAAAGACCTGTTCAAGGGGAGAATTCATTTCCTCCCTTTTGTGCAAGAGGAATATTTATTTTCTTTCTCTATTTACTTATTTTGGCATGTGCTAAATGTTTCATGGATATAATGGAACAAGCTGAGCAATCCCAGAGTCAGGGTTCCACTCAGGACTGACAAGTCCAAAGCTTTAAGGTTCAAGTCCCAGTGGTACTCTGCACATGTACTGTAACAACAGAGAAATTATGGTTTCTGTCTGTGTGACAGTGCCCTGCTGTACTCCGTTGTATCTTTTTTTTTTTTTTTTTTTTTTTTTACCTTGTCTGCACACATATTAATGATTGATACCATGAAGGTAGAAACCAAAGGTATATATATGTGCATTATTACTATATTTAATATATATACATATATATACGCATACATATGCATACACATACATAAATATACACATACAAACCCAGTGATTTTTTTTCATCAGCAGTTTCATCAAGCACTTCATCAAGCACTCCGTGTATCCGTTGTATAGTACTCCGTTGTATCTAAGCACCTTCAGAAAATGATTCACCTGCATTTAGTTTTTTGCATTTTTGTCCCATTATTTTGTTCATTTTTTTATATAATTTTGCAAAGCCTACACCACCCTTTTTAATTGCAAAATATATTTAACTTGAGAAAGAAAGAGTAAATAAAATCAAATTAATACATTGCATACACAGTGCAAACCTTTGAACACAAAGTTTCCACTCCATACAGTCAATCCATAATGAGTTCCCTCGAAATGGTTTCTGTTGGTGTACAGTAATCTTTAAATCAAACCATAGATTATAAATCATATGAAAGTCGGGGCTTTGACTGCAAACATTTATTCGGTTCTGACTGTAAAACCACACAAACTTGTCCCATTAAACCATTCAAGGGTTGCTTAGCAAAATGTCATTCTGAACTGTAAACCTCCGTCTAATTCTTAACTCTCTGTAAGAATGAAACACGTTTGTACGTTTTTAGTTCTGACCAATATCTCAGGACCTGCCAATAACAAAAATCGCCACAGCATGTTGCTGTTACCACCATGCTTCACTGTGGAGAACACGCTCATGGGATAATGAGTTGATGCCAAATGTGACATAAAGGAAAAGACTTTGGTTCATCTGACCAAAGAATCATCCTGAACATGTTTGCAGTTTCCAGTGCATTTTCAATGAAGGCCAACCATGTTTTTTTGTTTCTTCCTTGAGCTGTGACCACTTTTCCATTAGGAAAAGTGGTCTTTCTTAAAAAGTTTGTTTTGGTGCAGTGTTTGGTATTTAGAGGGAAACTTTTATTTTTATAAATTATATAACCAAACACTAATCTTTATTCCTCCAGAATGTTTTCCAAGACATTTTTGCTTAGCTCCTTTGTCTTTATTGCGGTGCTTAGTCAGTGCTGGTGCCTCTTGTCTGGTGGTGTTGACTCTGGAGAGTTTCATACAGGTGTATGTATACAGTACAACGATCATACACTAGGAATGCACACAGCTGAACATAACTGAACACCATGATTCCTGAAGGTAATTTGCAGCACTGGATTAAGTTCAGATGTCAAAATGAGTCGGAAGAATATTTTGCATAAACTACTTTTCAGGTTTTTCTTAAACTTTTGATAAAGTCAAAAGTTTAAGAATTTTTTTTTTTAATTCATTTTTCATTTCACCTCACATGTTTGAAATATTTCAAGTGGGTGCAAAACATGAAATCCCATTCATTAAAATGCACTCAATTCCCAGTGGGAAAAGGCTTTCTCTTGGAAACCATTCCAAAACAAAACTTTTTATAGTCTTATTGGCATTATACCGCAACGAACTTTAACATCTAACATTCTAATTAAAACTGTGACCTGCAATTGTCTTGAATGTTTACCAGAAAATAAAAACTGAAGTGATGAACTAGGATTTGTTTGAAAATGACACAATTACCCTTTGGAGATAGTTGATCAACAATAGTTGCTTTTTACAGATTTTTTATTTTGCTGAAGTCTTTCCTCCATGGCATCGTGTTAACTCACCTCAATGCTCCAGACCAGCAAACTGGTGAAATATCAGCTTTCATAGCGATGCCAACACCTAATGATGACCACTGAATGAAATGGATTCGATTAGCAGCACCTGGCTGTTCCTTACCACCTTTATTCTGGTTGGACATAGTTTTTCATACACTGTTTTTGCAGTTTGAGTGATTTCTTTATTAAATAAATAATCATGTGTCGGTGTCTGAGGTTGTGTTCCCCTACCTTTAAGAAGTGCTGAAGTCCTGATGATGTTTCTTTATTATTTCGTCCTGATATGCAAAATCTTAAAATACAAAAGAGGGTGTTCTTTTCACAAGACTGTAAACTCCTAAGGCCCAGGTTGATGAAATATGTATGCTACATCTTTGCCAGGAGTCCTTGAGACAGCTTCCTGCCTTAATAGCATGTGTGAAAAAGAAGAACATGAGCCAGTCATTTTAAAAAACATGTTAACACCAAAGTGGAACTGGAAAATGTCTGTTTTGAAAAATAAATCTGGGGCTTATCTTGTGAGTAAATCAAAGGGATTTTTTTTTAACGATATGCTGCCAATTATTGGCTGTGGGCCGTGGGGCTATCCAGATATCCCGTTTGCTTTTTAGCAACAGCCAGGCGTGCTGTATACTCCCTTTCTTGTCTGAGCTTAGCTTTAATGTAACTGCAATCAACCACAACAAGATTTTTGAGGCCCTACATTCATCTCTCAGAAATCCCACCAAACGTGAGCAGTATTGGAATTCCGGAGCGTCATGCCAGCCATTGAGCCTCCCTGTCTCTCACAAGCACTGCGTGGAGGAGCAATTTTCCTCCGGCTGAACTTCCCAAAGCTGCCTCACCTGGAACCAATCTGTAACACAATCGAAGGGTCCTGACTTGAAAGCTCAATCCTTCCCTTTGATAGTCTCTTCTTGGTAGCCTGCACGGTGCTGGAAACTGGCCCTTTGTAATCTGCAGATGCAAAAGAGTCGAGGATTGAGACAAGTATTCAGCCTTCAAAGTGCATTATGCAAATAATTGAGAAATAAAGCTCAGATCTTCTCTGTTGTTTCATTTTCTTCAAAATGTCTTCTCCTCCCTGGCATGATGGCGACATTGAACTGGTTCTTGGTAATTTAAAGCATTCTCAATTTCCTATTTATATTTGTTATAATAACTTCTAAAATAATGAGACACTGAGTATGAAGTAAGTCAGAGCAGCAATCTGCAAACCCTTCGATGACAGGTGTGAGTCAAACACCTTCACTGTAACTATAGCCCTTGCTTTCTATTAGCTCTATTTACCTATCAGTATTTTTACTGCTCTGGCTATACAGAGAGGGCAGTTGAAGTTTAATAGCTGTCCATTTAGGGCTTTTGGGAATTTTAGTCTTGAGTCAACATGCCAAATCTTATTTCCTTCCTTCACCTCTTCTGTTGTAGACACAAGCTCCCTCAAGCAAAACTGCATCGCAGACCTTAGCTCACTGATTTAGGTTGTGACTCTACTGCAGGTTGCACTGTTTCCCGTGTAGCAAAAGAAATGTAAAACTACAAAAAGAAATTACAGAAAGTTATAAACAAGCTTGTTAAATGAAATGTGTTCAAGATGCAGCACATCTTTGTCACACATCCAAAAGAAGAGATAGTTATTCTTCTGCTCAGTACTTGAATTGCTCATTTACATGTTCATCCACGTGACTTTAATTCAGTGATTAGCAGCAATTGAATCAGCATCAGAAGAGCCCTGCTCTTGTGAAGCAAGACATGAAAAGGACATTTGTTCAGGGAGGCCTCCTTACACAGGGAGCCCTTTTTACCGGTCCTAAAGTTTGGAAACTGGAGCTTGTGTGACCATAAACGAAATAAATAATGTATATAGGGTTCACGCGCATGATCAACTATCTGCTCTCTCTTCAAACACAGGCTGAAGTCCACACTAATTGTACAGTGCTTTCTCATCCTGTAATCAACCATCTGTTTGACTTTGATGTAATTCAGGCTTTTTTTTTTATATTAAGATTGTGTTATACCTCGAAGCAGTAAGACACTTATTATAAAGGTTTGGGCTTCATATTGATTGCCTGATGAATTTGTTTTGTAACAATCAAGACAGTCCTTTCTTTGTGTTTACATCATGAAACAGGTACATGAAAATTAAAAATGTGTTTAATTATTTTGATCATTTTATAGATAGTAATTGACGCAAGCTCAGAGATGTAGTATGTGTTTGAGCTTACACAAGGCCAACTTTTGAAGAGAGTTGAGTGAATAATAGTAAAATAAATATACAGGTGTGTAGACATACCGAAACGAGTGACAACTTCTCAACCCTCATGCCAGTTATGATTTGGGTTATGGAGCTGATCTGCAACAAAACAAACTTTAAAAAAAGTCTGTAAAATCCACTGTAATTTCTCCACAACATCCTTAACATGTGCATGTAAATTTAATCTTTTTTCACTTTTTGCAAACTCAGAGCTTCTCTAAAACCCTGTGAGAACAAATCATATTTGTAATTCTAGTTCCAGTTAGAAAATGGTTGTTAGCAATGATCAGTATCAGTATCAAATGAGTCAAAACAAAATATAAAGTTCTTTGTTTTATATGGAAAACGATGCAGTGTGTAATGTATTTCTTAGTTTTTCTTAACATCTTAGATCTTGAAAACTTGTATACTTGTAAACTCATATGCCAAGAAGTTGTCTTCTAAGGCTTTTTAAAAAATCGGTCTATATATATATATATATATATATATATATATATATATATATATATATATATATATATATATATATATATATATATATATATATATATATATATAGCAGTCTTTTCCTTACTGTTTGTCTTTTAATATTAGTATTTTAGCGCAGCCACAAGGCTGCACAATGTTGCACTGAACACATTGCTTTCAGGAATTTATAACATATCAAATTTAAACCACATTTTCTTTTTATCGTGGCAACACAAAGGAGTCTAACTTACTGAACGTCATGTTGCTTATGTTAAATTTCTTCTTCACGACATTGTGCCCCTGTATCACTGAGCTCCATTATTATTGCTTTTGTCCTCAGGCACTTTAGCTTCCACATTTATCCTCTCCTTCCTCTGCCCATTTGCTGTCTGTCAGTCAGCGGATGTCTTCTTCTACTAAAACAAATCGATTTTGCCTGCTTTATTCTACATGTCTTCACTTTGATCTGATTACTTTGCTGACTATTTTTTATTTCAGTTTTCTGTTCAGGATTTATTTTATGTGTTTTGGATCAAAGGCTCAACTCTTATCATAAACTGTGGCTGTCATATTTTTATGTAAGTCTATTTTAAAAGAAAAGAAGAAAAAAGAGTCCTCATATATGTTGCAGACTGAGAGTTAGAATGGTATGGTTCTAAAATAGTGAGACAATGGACCTCAGTGTTTATCTGAGTGGACTCAGGTCACCAATGTGATCCAATGTTCTACTCTTGACTTGTAAGATCCTACTCCTTTGTGTTTGACTTGCACGACCCCAGCCTCTGTAAACAACACATGCAGCTTTAATTGGAATCACTTGGTCGTTCTGAAGCCGGATGAACAGAGCTTTGTTGCCAGCAAGAAAGCTCCTACAACCTGAAATACCTCCAAGAAGGTGGCTGTATCACAGAAACCACATGGATATCTGAAATCATCTCCATACTTCTGATAGAAATGATAATAGCATTGGAGTTGATTGTAAAATTTAATAAAGCTACCGCTGAACAAGAGTAAAAATATCTCTATACACATATTGTCATGATTTGTTGTTCATTGACTTTATATGTCAATCTGTCATTTAGTAAAATATCCCAGTGTTATCGTATATATTGTACTTGATGTATCAGAAAAATATTATTTTCAAAATAGCAGGAGGAAAACAAACAAAGGCAAACCAGAGCTGCTAATTTTGCTATATTTAAAAAACACAAACCAATCAAACCACAGCTTTCGAGGAGATACAACCCACCAGAGATAAGGAAACATAATGCATGGCTTGTTGTTTAAGAGAACACAGTAATATGACAGATGCATGTATTAATTTACTCCAGACTTATTGTCAAATCGGTGTTTAATTTGACAGCACATGCACACAACAAATGCAGCAGCATTTCAGAATGTCCCATGGGGAGACAAAATCTCCTTGTTCCTCTTTAACTTTTCCTTCTTTATCGGTTTTTGATTGGGTCGTTGAATAACTTCAAAACCTCAGCAGAAGTTGATAAGCAGCAGCTGCTGCCCAACTAAAATTATTATTGTCTGAACTTTAAGAGGAAGCGATGAAAACGTAAGATGAACTTGAAGTCTTGAGATCAAGGTTATTTTATACAAAGGTGTTGATTTGCAAGTGTTGTATTATTTTTGATATTCTAATATTTAAATGTACTGGAGACATAATGAACTAGTACAGATAGGCGATAGTGGCAATAGCTCACACGTTGAGCTATTGCCACTAATGAAGTGAAGGTGAATTACTGTAGTTCAGCTGGGCATTACTGATATGACAGCTTGATAAGGTCGTGTTAAACAGCATGGATAGGCGCTGATAGGAAAACTGTCGTTTTTGGTTATCGGAAAAATCTATCTATTTTTTCTTTCAAATCAGTGATTTGGCTGATTTAAAACAGCAGTATTTAATGCAAGAAGCGTGATTCAAAGCCTGATCAAGCATCAGCAGTGTCACTATTTTAGGAGCGGTAGAGGAATAACTGGTTTCAGTCCAGCATGAGACTGTTTTTTTTGTCTTAGTTACTCTTCAGATAACACAGTTAGACTCTTTAGAGTTAGCTATGAATAATTAGAAAATGTTAATACTATTGATGAGTATTTAATACAAGAAAGTCTTTTGAAAAACCACAATTTCCATTAGACAGAAATAGCAACAATTCACTCTTGTATGATTCCTCAAACTTCCTTAAGTGGATAATGGGCAAATTAAAGTGAGATTTATCTGCGTCTGTGAGAATGTCCTCTCAAATTAAATGAAGAACATGACTCTGATTAATCTGATTAAGACCCCATTTGAAAGGCCTTTTTTAACTTCTAGCATCCAGGACATTCCAGGATATTAAACCCAGTGAGTGAGCTCTCTGTTTTCATTTGAGCCTGACCTTTGCTGAAAGGTCACTTGGGTTTCAGTGCTGGTCATCAATGGTTGATGTCTTGGGTTCTCAACAATGCATAATGACCCATCATCGTCATAGACCCTTGATAAAGATAAGATGTGCTTCCTTAATTCAAGATTGACGTCAAAACCTGGAAACATGAACAATATCGCTTAATCATTGTCAGCCTCGTAAGTCTGCTAATTTGATATGTGCCCTGTTTTTAAGTCATTTGGGTGCTGAAGATGTTGAAGTGATATCTATTCATCATTTGTTTTTTTCACTCTTGTGAAAAAATAAATCCAAAACCTTTCCTTCATATTTGTTCTGGACAAAGAAGAAATATTCATGTGGGTGAAAAAATAACCCACCACCACACCCTAAGAAGCTGTTTTTTAACATGTCAAAATATATTGTTTTAACAGGTAAAGCACATTAGTCCCTTTGTTTTCTTCCCTAATTTTTTTCTATTTTCAAAGGTTTAATTTGAAAGTAGCAAAATCTAAAATCTAAAGCTTTCGCAATTTATTTCCAGTCTTGTCAGAAATGTCTTCTTAAACAAAAAGGTTTCTTCTACAAGTGAGGGTTTGAGCAATGTCAACATTCAATAAATAGTTACTTATTACTATTTTTGTCAGTTAGAACTAATTTCAGTGATAATTATGTTTTTGTTTGTTTGTTTTTTGAGTGGAAGGTTGCCAACAAATGTGTCCATGTGGATTACTAACAATTATAACTGTTTTTAAAGTTCATCCATCCACTTGTATATAAATACTCCCACAGATAGGGAACATTTATATGGAGGACTGAAACAGCAAAAAAGACTTCATAAACAAATCAATATGCCAACAAATTATACACACATAATTTCAAAATTACTTCATACCATTGGCAGCAGTTACTGGTGGTTAGCTCTGCTCGAAAACTCTCAGTTCAACTCTTGGCTGGATCCTTTCTGTGTGGAGTTTCCATGTTCTCTCCGTGCTTGTGTGTATAGATAATGTTTGGATGGAACTGAGACAATATTTTGTGGGTAAATGCAGACACCAGCAGACCCGTATGAACCCGGATAGGTAGGTGTAATAAATGGACAAAATGTTATTTACTAATATCCCTGCTTTAATTTTCTTTTCAAGAAATGGCCTGAATATTTACTCGTTTTATTGCCGTCCTCTGGAATTAATCAAATAAATACCTACAGTTAAAGTCAGCCAGTCAGACAAAACTGACTCAGTTACAGAAGAAGCACAGGCATTCATTTAACAAAGTACAACAGCTTTGCAGAAAATACGACCATCAGGCAATATTTCATGAAACAAAACAAAATAACAATATTTTACACTACATAAAAAATATGTTTAAAATACAGCATTCCACGTTAATATTGTGTTTCTTTTTTTGGAGGCTGCAGTGTTTTGTAAAATTGGATTGGTGATGTGTTTTGTTCTGTGACATATCGCTCTGGTATATTCTCTTTTTTTATTAGATTTTTTTCTTGCTATTGTTGTTGGTTTTATCTCAGGTTGCTGTGTGTCAGACTTAACGGCTACCATATAAAATATTAAGCTGCACAATAAAATACTTCCTTTAAACCTAAAATATCTTTTTTTTTAAAGAAAAAAAATACTTGAAATATTTTCATGCAGTCGTATTACTTTATGAAATTTTATTTCTCAGACCCGTCTTTTCACTTTAAGCGTTCCAATTTTTGCCAGCTGCTTAATTTTTTTTTTTTTTTGAAAGAAATGCACAGTTTTAAAGAAAATTCTGTTTCATGACATCTGTGCGCACATTGAGCAGCAGCCCTGCCCTCTGACCTCTTCACTGGGCATCCCACATGCTGCTGCGGTCCCAGTCTCTGGAGTCCCCATGATGTCCAGCGGCCGGAGTTCGTAGGTCACGGCGATGACAGCAAGCACCTTGCTGCGAGACTTCTATCGGCCCACCAAAATAAACACAGGAGAGTCTGCTGCAGCCCTCCGACAACACACCCTGACCAGCTCTGACTGAGTCTCTGAGATTAAACGCTAAGGACGCCCAGAACCCTGCCTCCTATAATAAAAATACTGTCAGGGTCAGAGGTTGAACTGGGAGATCACAGTCAACTTTTATCCCAGTGACATTGTTCCAGAGAATGTGGCTTTACTCTGGTGGAGGCGGAGTCTCGCTGTTTTCATTTGCTGGTCTCCTGTTTGAGGAGCTTTTCACCACCACCTGTTTGTCTTTCTCTTGTCAATGCTTGGGACATTTGGCATTGTGTAGCTCATTGAGACAAATTGATATGCAGTTGAAAGCTCACAATTGTCCCTGCTACTAATAACATCCTAAACTGTAAAGTCAGTGAGTACAGTAGTAAGAATGTAAGAATCCCTGGAGAACACCTGACCAATAAACAGGAGAGTAAGAATCAGTTGCCACACAGCAAGAATAAGGCAAGGCAAGTTTATTGTATAGTTTTCAGCAACAAGGCAATTCAAGGTGCTTTATTGGGCAGAATAAGGCTGATGGGACATTTTCTTTGTGATGATCATTCACACAAAACAGCAACATGAGGAACATGAAACACTTATTACATTCCACACTTTTTAAGTTTTATCACACACAATGGATTTTAAAAAGATCTTTATTCAAATGATGTACAGTATCTTACATTTTAAAGAAAACTGTGAACAATTGCTGTGAGCAATTTTTGTCCTGATTAGTTATTAGCAAGGAATGTTTTGTAATATGCATTTTTGGGAAAATTGGATTTCTACTACCATTGAAGTCATGTGGCACCAAAGCCACAGGTTGATGGACATACATGGCATGAGACCAAGGCATAAACTACCCATATTAATAGTTTTATTCTGCTAAAGTATTTTGTGAAATGCCACATGAGGTCATTCTGATAGTCAGCCTTTGAAATGTGAAATCTTTAACATTCACAGCCCGAATTTTTCTGCAAAGATGGTTCACATTTATCCAATTTAAAGTCACACAAGCAAAGCTTTATGTCATCCTTGTGTGGTTAAGAATCTGTGTTTTGACTCAGAAATGGAGTGTTCATTTTAACATAGAAATACCTTTCTTTATCAGTTTGTGCAGTGTCTTTAAGGCTCTTCTGCTGCTTCCCAGTCAGGTGACTGTATAAAACAAAACAAAACAAAACAAAACACCCATCCCCTTTTTAAAACAGCCTAGGTGTTGCATTTCCAGCCCAATCCAGGTAAACACCTGGACGACAAATTGGTCCTCCATCTCTTCCTCTCCTTTCAAGAAGGAAATAGTGTTCAGTTTATTCCTTGTCCTTGCTTAATCCACTATCACCTCCTTTTCCTGGTCCATGTTTAAAATGATGTGACTGTTTCCACACAAACCCAGAAAAAAGTGATCCAAAAGTTCTCTCTTCTCAGATTCCTGTCCAACGCAGACACAAACCACAACTGCAGAGTCATCTGAGTATTTCTGGAGATGAAAGGACTGAGTTGTACTGGACGTCTGAGGTTTATGGTGAAGAGGAACAGTGAGACTACAGTAAACCTCTGCAGTGCTGCTATTCTGCTGTCCACCCACTCAGACACACACACATGTACACACATAGGTAGTCATTATCCAGGCAATTGTGGAGGCGTCCGCCTGTGTCTTCTGGAGTTTCCTACGTGGTAATACAGACTGAATAGTATTAAACTCACTGGCAAAATCAAAGAATATGATCAAAGTGTAACCTGGTTGGTCCAGATGAGAGTAGAAGAGGAAGCAGGTGGACCATTAGCCAACCCATTATGATATTCAGGCTACAGTAGGTTTACTCACCAACATGCACCAATAATGAAGCATCCTACAATTGGGATGTAAGGGCCACTGAGCTGTTACTATTCACGGTAGATAGAGGAGATTTTCATGTAGTGAAAGATGACACTGACTCTGTGTTAAGATCCATGATTGATGTGAAAGATGAGGATGTACAGGTGTGACAGAGAAGTTGTGGATCCAGGGCTGGTGTGAGGTCTCATAGGAGGAGAAAGCTGAACTTCTTTCTCACCTTAACCTGTTCAAAAATGTATTCCACCCATCGACTGTGTCCAGGCTTCCATCATCCTCATCAGTCTGATCCAGTGGTCAGTGGTCTTTGGCACCCCTGGCAACACATCCCATACACTGTTCTTCTCAAGCTTGCTCCCTTTTTTCCTGTCCACCTCTTTGCTCTCTCTGAAAACGTTTATGTTGTTTCTGTGTATTCCTCGATGGCACCCTGTCTCCCACCCTGAAAGTCCTTTTCTTGCTCAGCAGTGATGCAGGGTTTGTTATTGGAGAAGCGACTCACATTCCTAGTGGGGATGATGTTCTCTACAAATAAGTTCACGTAGTTCTTCACTCATTTGTGGCATTGATGTCATCCACAACTGGATCACAGAGTGCAGGAGGTGAGGAGGTCACTGCTGTGGTCTGATTCCGCGGCGGAGGAAGAGCAGAAGAACTGTATGTATTTGCATAAAATAAAGACATCATTTTATTTTATCTGCTGGACTACATAGCAAAGTTGGAAAGTTTGAATCAAAGCTGGCAGATACGCTTGGTTTACATCTCCGGAGACCACTACGAATGCATTAGTGGGTTGTATTTGTAGCCAGGCAAAAACTGAGCTCATGATATCAAATGCATCATCAGACGGGGAAGAGGAAAATACATCTACAGCTACCAAAACAGCACGGGTAGAAACTGAAATATTGTTAAAGTTATGTAAATATTTTATATTTGAAAATATTGTAGCTTTAAATCGTCTCAGAGCAACACGGGGTATTTTTAAGTTAGGTACACCACTTTGTATAACTAAGCCTTTATAAACCAGTTAAAGCCTCTGATATAATACGCCATAAGCTTAGTAAAGAAATCAGATGAAAACCTCATAAAAGCAGTTCAAATATGTTATGGTTTTATACCAGCTTTCATTTTGGGCATTATGGTTTAGTGCAGAAATTTTAGTGACAGAGCTGAGGTTTGTTTGGAGACCTAACAAATGTCTGTCTGTATACTTATGTGTCTGACTTGAAGAAAACTAGTTGCCCTGACTGTCACTGAAAATCACTTTCTATCTTTTTTTAAATTTTTTCTTTTCCTGTTTTTGTTTTTTGGCAGTTGCTATACCGCAAGCGACACTTCACGAACAAATCTGACAGCTTAAAGTGCATCCAACTTTCTTTCCTGTACAGAAACCTCCATGATTTTTATTTTGACATTTTGAATAATTTCGGTAGAATTGTATATACTGACAACATAAAGAGACTGAAACAACAAACTGCACGGTAAAGGGGGAACCAGAGGAACTAGGAAGTTGCTGGTATCAACCAGAGCGGCTGCATCTGGACCCTTACAGAGAGGATGATAGGGAGGGAGACAACAAATTACTGGACATTCGTGTAATTTATTCAAAGTACAATACCCTCTAGATTGCAGCCTGCAACCCATTTGCACAACATCTCTCAGAAGTGGTTGGCTTGACGGAGGAGCCTGAAAGCTTTTTTCCAAATTTCTCTGTACTGGTGCACATTGAAATCACATGCACGCTCCGCTTGATTTCTACTTGCCATAAAGTTGAACTTACATCACTTCATCTTAATGGATTTTAAAGCGTATTTCAGGGGGCCCACGAACAACATTTTTCGGTAGTAGCGCATCTCAAATAACAGTGATTGAGGGCCTTTGTTGTTGTTCTTGAGAGATGACAACTGTTCTGAATAAATAGAAGTAAAATGAAAGCATCCACAAAGGAAAAGTTTCCTAGTGTTCAGAAACGTGTACGTTTTGAAACAGTGCTATGTCATTCCTTGCTGTCAACAGTGCAATCATCGTATCCAGCTGTTATCATTCTCCGTGGAGTTGCGCAGACATATTTGAGGTTGTGGATTTAAGGCCAAAAGAAGACCTCCCTTCAAGCTTTGTGCCTAGCAGAACTAGTGCATTATCTCTTTGGAAATAAATTATATGTAGGGTAGAGACAAGACCAGAGAGGTTACCAACTAGCTAATAAATAAACAGCAGCAGCTATTTTATTCTTTATTTTTTATGTTTCTTGTAATTAAATATTCTGAATAAGCAAACCGACAATCAACTCCTGCATGAGTGCTTGCTCTATTGTTGTCACTGCGGTGTAAGTTTCAGATCTGTGAAACACTGATCAGGCAGAAAATATATGTAGCTTTAGAAAAACACTATCTACTCAATGTCATGTGAGTCTCGCATAAAAGGTGGGTATTTTATTAAATGAAACTTCTCTGTTGAATCAGTAATATCTTCCAGAGGTTATCTGGCAGCAAGAATCTGCTAACTCTACATTAAACCCTTCTCCAAAGAAATACACAAATGCACAAATCTCTGCACTGAGTCCTTTATGTGCCAGCTGGGTGTGCTCTGAATTTGATGAAGCAGGATAATACTCTCAGCCGATCATATCAGCAAGGGAGGATTCCCAAGATCAACACCAGACTCTGGAGGTAGTCACATATGGGACACATTTTTCCAGATCCTAATAAACTTTCATCTGTGGATTTTGTGTACGTTGTGGGGCTGTATAGGCTGGGTACCATCTCCAGGCCTCCTGCAAGAGCCCCAAAGTCAAGGTGTTTTTAAAGAAGGCAGATGTAACATAAAAGCTCTGACGGGAACGCACGCTGCACTAACGTGCTCATTCAGCACACATACATGCATTTATACCGAGCAGATAATAACATACCACTTTATAAACAATGGCAAAAGAGACTGCACAAGTTCCTGGAACAGCAAGTTTCAATACTCATTTGAAGAAAAAAAAGTTTGTTACGAAAAAACATGGTCCCTTCAATTTTGTGTTTACTTCCCATGCGGTACAGTGCAAATGTTGGGCCATTGAAACGGATTAAATTTGATTACGGTTTTAGCAAACATCTCTTTAATCATAATGAAGATGTAACTTAATGGCATAATGAAAATACAAATAATTGATACCGCAAAATAAGAAAAATCTTTTTACAGGATTTTTATGTTGCTCTTGCCTCTGTTTTTGAAATAAACAAAGTAGTCAGTAGGACCAGTAGAGATCCGGTTGAAGAGAAAAGTGTTTGACTGTAAACTATTCCCACTTCCTTACTACAAAACACAGCATAAGAAGCTAGTTTTTACACAAATCTCAGGCATTTATTTATTGATCAGGCACTTTTATTCAAAGTTCCTTGAGAGTGAAAATTAAAGAGAGAGTAATATGGCTTTCACCACCTTACACTTGACTGGCTCAGCAACTCAGAGAGAGAGAGAGAGAGAGAGAGAGAGAGAGAGAGAGAGAGAGAGAGAGAGAGAGAGAGAGAGAGAGAGAGAGAGAGAGAGAAGGTGTATAATTTAAAGAAAACAGGACCGTGACTCTGCACGGGTTAGCTCGATAAGTGATGGAAAGGGAGATTTTAAGAGAGAAAAAAAAATGATTTAGTCACAATATCTGGAGCTTCTGGAAGATTTTCTGCATTCCTAAATGTACTGTAATCCTAAGTAGTACTAAATAAATCTCAAAATACTCTTTAAAGCTGCAAGCCTACATGTTCCTCATAGTCTCATAACTCTAGAAGAAACAAACAAACACATCATGTTTATAATTATACAACTCTACTTTGTTCAACGCCATAGTATTCTTTTATTCTCTTAGTTGCACACAATAACTGAAACTCTGAGGCCACTTTATTTATTGAACCATGAAGGCACGCTTGGAAATCTTTTTTTTCTTCTTCTCATGCGCCAGAAACACACGTTTCACAGTGAGCTTACCTGTTATCTTTGAACCTGACATGAGGTGCCAGATGTTTATAGCTCCGGTACAGGAAGTCCAGCAGATGTTTCCCTGGTACTGTGTGCAGTGAAGGCCTAAACAGTGTACACCAAAAACATAAACCAACCCAACACATGCTTTTTCTAACTTCACCTCCGCAGGCCTTTTTTTTCTTTTTTTTTTTTAAATTTCATCCAAGATAAATGCAGCCCTTTTTTTACTCTCCCCCCACCATTTAATTTGATCAGAAAATCTGCTGACGCAGGTTAGTTCCCCACTCATGTGAAAACAATTTAAAGCAACACATAAAAGTCAGCTGCAGCGCCCCAAACAGGCGGGTGATCGGCTCGTCTTCTTTGAGAGAGACTTGAATTTGTCTGAATAGATGTCTGATCTTCTCTGCAGGAACAGGGGACACGCCAGTTCACGTCACAGCTGACCAAAAAAACAGTCTTTTTTCATATAAATGAAACAGACAGTCAACATATTGTGTAGCTGATATGGTGACAAAAAGGCCTACACAAAATAGGCCATTAAGATTCACACATTACCACATATTGTTCATTAAATGATAACATTAAAATATACTTGTGATACAGTAATGTGTTACTTATTGTAATGCATTGCAAAAGAAAAAGATTTAACACCAGACAACAGTCAGCAGGTTAGTTGGTGCGAACGTAAATCTGCCCAGTGAGCACCAGTCAGGTTTTCAACCTTTCTAATTTATGTTTATGTCGAAGGAATCTGCAGGTTCTTTTCAACCAGCTAAATACAGTAATGTCAAATATTTTGTGCTTGTGTTGTTCTCCCATATGTAAGTCGCTTTGGATAAAAGCATCTGCTAAATGACAGGAGTAGTAGTTAGTAGTAGTAGTAATATTTTTCTTTTCTTTTCCTTTCCTTTCTGTTATTTTATTTTAATTATTCCACCTTCATCATTATTATTATTATCATTACATTTTATTTTAATTTGGTTTTCTTTGCGTTTTGGTGTTTGGGCTGTAACTCAATAACCAGCAATAATCCAATGCAGTTACCAGAATGCTGCTGTTTTACATGTATCCTTCCATCCATACATCATCCATATCCGTTTATCCAGTTCAGGCCACGGGGATGTATCGGGATCTACCGGATCCTATCCCAGCTTTCTTCAGGTGAAAGGTAGGGGTACACCCTGGACAGCTCACCAGCTTCTGGCAACCATTATTTCATATGAAACCAATTGTTGTCAGCAACACCCTTTACCCTTTACTAACATGTGACACATCAAATAGAAAACATTTGGAGTTTGGAGAGGTGGCAGTTGAATTATTCATTTAACTATTTCACACGTGGATCCTTTTTATTGCAACTGATTGACTGATTGATTTAAATTACTTTTATTTTATTCCTGCTAAATGTGGTACAAGTTTTCCAAGAACCCTCTTTGTTTTCATACTTGAATGAAGTATCTGTTTAGATTTAGGCAATCATATCATAAAATACATTTCTGTAAACCATGTCTGATCTTAACAAAGCATCACAATCACATCGTTTGTAGAAAATGTTAAATCATTCATGTTTTTCTCTGACTACGGAGCTGATCGATATGATTGAAATGGCATGAAGGAATGAAAAGAGAGCAACGTCTCAACATCACGTAACCCTATGGAAGAAGAGAATACATTAAAATGTTGTGCTTGTATCACAGAAAGCCATGTTTCTTCCACGTGTGATGAGACGTGATGAAGTCGTGCGCGTTCGATGTTTGTCTATCAAACTTGCCTGCATGGTTGCCAGGGAGACACTCCTGCAGGTGGTAACAAGTAAGGAGTCAGATATTAATGAATTCAAAAGAGACCAGAGATTAGATTCAGTTACAGATACAAGACTGCTCAAAACACAAAATACTATACCATGCAGCATGTATTGTATTTTGTTAATAGTTGATTTCAGTGCTTAAACCTATAAGCAATACAATGGAGACAGAAGTAAAGATACTCTGATTAAACTTGTCCAAAGAGTGACAGAAAATTAAAGTAACAAAAGCTTAAATATAACATTTTAATGTGGAAGTTGAGCCACATTTCCACTACAGAGTTGAAACAGGGATTCATTTCTCATCACATTTTCCATGCCCAGTTCCAGATGTAGAACTTTGTCAGGCTTTATACCTCTTCATTAGTGTGAGGGACAAGTGAACTAGTGTGTCCACCACAACAAATCTTCTAACTTACTTTCTATGGGTCCAATTTCTGGGGTCCAAACCTGTGACTTTACTGTATTGCATGTCTTCACTGCATAATACCCATGACAGAGCTTTATTTTCAAGTCTACCAAATGGTATGAAACACATATATATGTAAAAGCTTTGTTTATCAATTCAAATGTCAGAATAATTGATTATAAAATAAGTTATAAAACCAGAGCAAAATTCTCATCACTTTTTTTTAATACATTTTTCTCATGGATCTGACAACATAAAAACAAAACATGATACCTTCACTGATTATAGGCCAAAGTGAGCTAAGAAATCAAAGTTGGAGGTCTTAGTAAAAAGAATAAATGAGAAGGAGGAGGACATGAAGTGAAATGAAAGTAGAGAATTATAAATAATGCCTGGATTAAGTGGTAATCTAATGCAGTCCTGCTGCCCCGGTACTATGACATGAGACAAATCTTTCATTAGGACAGATGCACTGCAGATATCTACATGTCATGAAGACTAACCGCTGGAGCAGAGTTGAGCTCATTTTTGGTAAAAGACACAGAAAGTGGTCGACGCTAATGTCATCTTTTTTGCAAGTGGGAAAGGCAGCACATTATTTTACCTGGTAATGGCTCAAAATATTCCTCAGCGCTGAAGGCAACGCCACTGAGATGTCTTCCGAGCATGTGTTTTTGAAAGTCTAATGCAACATGCAGCATGCTCAAAATGGCACAGAGCGAGCTGTTCTTCCTCCAAACCTCATTGGGCTCACACACTGTGTTATGATTCCCATTACGCTGAGAAAGTCTGTGTTTTCCTTCTCTGAGGTGCGTAAAAAGGCCTTGTGAAGACGGGATGTCTCTTTTATGTGAAATTAAATAAGATTAGCTTGTGGGCCCCTCTCCTTCCTGTTCCGCTTTCCGTTTTATGTTCGTTTCCATTCCCGAACAAAGCCGTCTCTCCACGGTGTATTAATGCCCATCAAAGGCCTCAATCAACTTGCTTTGCCACAGGCTAAAGTCAGACCGGAGAGGCTAAAGTTTAATGCCATCAGTGCAGCGAGGATGTGGGCTCATGTCTCTTCTATGTCCTTGTGTATGTTTTTTTTTTTTTTTTAGCCATTCACAAATATCTTGTAAAGTCTGGTTGTTGGTGCAAGACATAGGAAAACAGCCACTGAAGGGCCATTTTAGGGTCACCGATTATGACAACAGTCTTGCTCATTGTGCCAATAGGACAACGTCTTTATGTATTTCACTAAGAGGGTGGAAAACACATCAAATAAAACATAATTACACATGGCTTCCACCAGAAATTTGTCACGGCTGTGAGTCAATGGTGTCATAGTTCGGAAGGATCCGGAAACGAGACGTGTTGAAGAAGGAGCTGCCGGCCGACTGTCTGCTGACATTTGTCTTACTGAGTGGAAGATTGTTTTTTTGTATCAGTCTCAAATCAATGTTTATTTATTTCCCCCGACTTTGCCCTCTGAGCAGAGCAGTGTGTGAAAAGTGGACAAAATAAACATCTATTGATTTTACAGAAACACACTATGAGTTTATTAGACTTATGGTTTGAATTTAAACATCTTCAACAATCGAGAACATGGGTTGTCTTCTATTTAAGCATTCTGGTAACTGAGAATAAACACAGACAAGTAAAAAAACCTACCGCCAATGATAAAGTTGTGTAAAAGTGCATAATTAAAGAATAAGTCAGTCCTCCTCATCATGAGCGGTTCCCTTTCTGATAAAAAAATTAAACGCACAAAATCCTACCATCCTCTTCATCAAGGGATTATCATCACTTTGACCTCAAAAATCAGCAGATGCAATGTACAACTTCTTTTAACTCTGATTCATTATAGTAAGAGAGTTTAAATTTTTAACCTGTGTCATCAGTGCTGACCTCTTTCTAAAGGAATTTGATTCAGACCCTCCACATTTTACAAAAACGTGTGTCTCTGGAGATAGAATAAGATGCTAAAGCCTTTTCTCTGTGTCAGTGCCTGCACGAATGCTGTTACCGAGTATGTGTGTATGTTTAAACACTCGATTATTCACTGCAGGTGGGCCTACTGTCAAGGGGAAGCTTTCACTCACGTTGCCAGAAGACTGACACGTAAATAATTTTTTCTTCAGCAGTTTGGACCACAGTTCCTCACGCTCCCACTTTGACCATCCAGGGCTGTAAGACGAGACACTGTGCATGGTTCTTATAATGAAACAATTACCGTGCATAGAACTAAGGATTCTTCTGCCTGTGAAATAAAACATCAAATTGCTTTTTCATGCCAGAGGTAATATAAAGCACACAATCTTGCTTCTTTGTTTGCCGCGGTTGCAGACATCCTGGAGCTATATTGCAGATAAACATAAACAAATACTGTTTCTTCTTATCGCTGTACTCCTGCACCAGTTAACCGGCTTTTTTGTTTTTGTGCTTGGCAGTTAACAAAGAAGTTCTCAAATATGCAGAACCACATCAGAAACATACTGCAATCCTGAAGCATTTCTTTTTATTACTATTTATGTCTTAATATCAGCTCCCTGCTAAGAATAGCTCAAACAGGAGTACACTGTTCCACTAGATTGAAAGTTTGGCTAAGTGATCATTAAGTCTGGTTCCCTGCCATAAATTAAGCCGCTGACATGTGGAGGGAAAGTAATTAGATATTTGTTTGAGTGTGAGAGATGAAACATAAACGGCTGTAAAATAATTTCACCTTCCCCCCCGAGGGACAGTCAGTCAGAGCATGAACGCCAGCAGCATGACACCTCTCATTCTCCTCGACTTCATTTAAAAATCCTATCAAGTCACAGCAGAGTTCTTCTTCTCCTCTTTCACACACTTGCTCTCCTTTCTTTTTTCTCCTATGTGTGCATGTGTGCACCATCTGTGCATGACTGTGTGAATACATTTGTGTCTTCAATGCAAAATGTGTCTGCACATAGGTTCTCGTGAGGCTGGGGTTTTTTTGTTGTTGTTTTTTTTCCTGCTGCTCATATGCTCTCTGACTATGTTCAATCTTTTCAATTTTTTCTCAAAACAAAAAAATAGGTGGAAGGGTTCATCCTGACAGAGAAGCAGGATAGAGCAAATGGCATCAGTCTGTGTTTGACTGTGTACAGTTACAATTACTCATGCTCTTTTTTACATTTTCAAAATTTTCTTTGCAAATCAGAAGGAAAATGTTTTTTATTATATTATAAATGTCTATATTCCGTTTTTCATATATATATATATATATATATATATATATATATATATATATATATATATATATATATATATGTATATATATATATATAGGCATACAACTTACTTTGACACTGACAGTATATAAGTCTGTAGGTCCATATGTACAAATAACATCTAACAGAGAAGTATATTTCCTTTCATCTTCTCTGTCATCCTTGTGCAGCATGGCTGGTTCTTTCTTTCTTTCTTTCTTTCTTTCTTTCTTTCTTTCTTTCTTTCTTTCTTTCTTTCTTTCTTTCTTTCTTTCTTTCTTTCTTTCTTTCTTTCTTTCTTTCTTTCTTTCTTTCTTTCTTTCTTTCTTTCTTTCTTTCTTTGTTATACAATTTTAATGCAATTAATTCATATTCAAAGAAAAAGATAGGCTTCTGTGAATTTTTAATGGGTACAATGAATATATTTACTGTGTAATGGTGTAACAAGTAAAAATAAACCCATGTGTCGTATAGTTATTGTTGCTATTACAGAGCTACTGTATAGCTCTCAGGGAAAAAATGATGAGATTTCCGTTCATCTAAACGAATTAACTCTTAAAATTGTTTATAGATTATTGCAATAATGCTCACAAATTCAGGCAGAAATTGCTCTAGTGGTATATATTAATCTAAGGTCATGCCTTGTAATAAAACTCTGACAGTTTTATACTTCCATGTAGGCTACGCAGAGATCTGCAACCGTCAGAGAGCTTTATCCCCCCCAAAAAAGATTTGAGCTCTGCACCACCACAGAGAGTGCGGGTTTTGGCGGCGCAACACACGAAAACAGCCTTTACAAATGATTATTAATGGTGTAAAGATGATATGCGGCCGTTGGGCCGAGCAGCAAAACCATGTTTACTGTGCAATGTCTCGCAGATTATCATCGCAGGGTGATCATGAGACAATTTTTACAGTCAGCAAAAGGAGGGTGTAGTTTTCTGAATTAAAATGAACCTTGAGATAGACAGATGAGCTTATGGTTTTACAAATAAAATAACACAAGCCCATTATCCATCAACATTTTAATTATTATAGAACTGCGCATTTTACTTTTCTTAAGTAAAAGTTTCAGAATAGATTTTTAATGTAATAATCCTTTCTTAAAACGCTTTTTCTTTTTTGAATAATCAAAGCGTTTTATGGCTGAAATAAAGATGAACATGACTCTTAAAAAATAATTTCAAGGGGATAATTATTGCATGAAAAAAAGCCCCTTGAAACGTTTAAACATAGTTTCATTCAGAAGCCATACTTGGATGAAAACGCGATGGCTTGAGTCTGGATGATCTGCCCTTGATGAACCATTGCGAATGAAGCGTAAAATCGTGCCCTCTCCGCCCCAGCGCCGTCACTCACAGCTTTCATTCATATCCAGGGCTCATTAATGTCATGAGTTGAGCCCCCCGCCCCGTTTTTTTGCAAGCTTCTTTTTTTTCCCCTCCTTCTTTCAAGCAAATAAGCGACCTAACTCGTTTATGTCATCAGCATAATCACTTGGGAGAGGTCCTGAAAGCCAGGAGATCTGGGTCCCATCCTCTGAGGAAAGACGGGTTTGTGTAACTCTCCTCAAACCTGAGGGGAGCTCGGAGTGTTTGGTCAACGGCAGTGGTTCCTGGAAAAGATCTGAATCGTTTTATAACCAAACCCAGCTGCGGTGTTTGCTGCGGGCTGCAGGCTGTGCGTGCGTGTGTCTGTGTCTGTCTGTGTGTGTGTGTGCGTCTGCATGAGGTAGAAGGAGAGAAAGGGGTTCCTGTGCTTCCTTTTCCAAAAAGAGAGATAGGGAGGGAGAGAGGGAGAGAGAAAAAAAAAGAAGTTTGGACTTGCTCTCCCCTTGACTCTTTTTTTAGGCATGAACGGCGAGACCTGCGTTTCATACGGCGATATGACATCCATGGATTCATATTATAGCCCCTCTGCTGCGCAAGGTAGGGATCACCAGCCGGACCACTTCAGGACGTTCTCAGCTACTGACACCAAATACAGCCCCACTGCCTTCCTGCCCGACAAAGGTCAGGGTTACGGAGAAAAGTCCCGGAGCCCCTTCCAGCAGGAGTGCCAGTCATTGGATGCGGCCGCAGCTGGGCAAGGCTCTTTCAGCAAATACCACCTCTTCATGCAGAGGTCTTCTTGCAAAACTCCCCCGCAGGAGGACAAACTGCACCAGGACAGAGGACACAACGGAGCGCTCATCCCATCCTACGGTGAGTGGGGGACAATTTAAAACGAAGCGAGGTGAAATAAAGTGTTTGCATCTTCTTTTTTTCCCCTAAACCATTTGAATTAATAAGCTCTGCTTCTGCCTGAGCCTTTTTCAGTCAAGTTGTAAAAAAAAAAAAAACTATCTCTTTCTTGTTGCCTTGAAAGGTATATATGACTGAAATAAACTTAAACTAAACTAAACTAAACTAATATTTTCCATTCACTGCACTGAATCAGGATGTTTTTTTTCTCAGAGCCAAGCGCGCCCTTGATTCGTATTATATAATAAGTATTATCTAAACCCTTCGTGTAATTAATCATTTAAAATCCTCTCATGTGGGAGATTTGATCGCAGGTATAGGCAAAATGCGCAACAGTGGACTGACAGATAAGCAGTGATCGGGGTCCTTTTCTTCCCTGTCTTGGTTCATAAAGCCACTTGTCCAAAACCACTTTTACAAATGAAATTCCTTTTCTCTGCATCTCCAAAAGTCCCCAGCAAGTGACCAGCACGCGTTTTTCCACAGCAGCAGCATCCCAGCTCGCAGAGACGCGGCCCTGCAGTTGTGTGCGCTGCAGGGTCAAGAAGAGGAATAATCATCCCGGCTATCAAATTGTCTCTTTGGGCATCAAAATTAAATTAGAGCGCATTTAATGCGATAATCTGCATTACAATCCTCAACATCGGAGTTGAGTCGGACAATTGAATTAACAGCTTTCCAGATGGCACAAATAGTGAGCTCCAAACTGATAATATTTTCATTTCACTGCGCTGCCTGTTTGGATCCAATTAGGTTTAATTGCTTCTGTAATTGGTGAATGATGAGGGTGTGAATGAAACTTTGACCCTTGTAAGGTTTGCGGCCAGCCTTTGAAACGTTATTTCACTTTTCCCCCCGTCTTTAAAGCGCTTTTAGTATTAATACAAATATCAACCTCCTTAATGGCTATGTGTCACTTTCATTTAGAGTAGAGTTAATAATAATACTTATTATTATTATAATAATCCGTGTTTTTATTATTATTATTATTATTATTATTATTATTATTATTATTATTATTATTATTATTATTATTATTATTATTATTATTATTATTATTATTATTATTATTATTATTATTATTATTATTATTATCATCATCATCATCACCATCAAACACGAATGCGCGTTTTTCCAAATTTTAAATCATAAAAAGTTAAATAAAAATAAAAGAAGTTGCCGAAGCCAAGGCTTATGCAGTTCTGGTGTTATATGCACTACATCACCATTATTGTAGGGAGATAAATGGGCGGAATTTACTGAAAAATAAATACATCGATACATGAAAAAAAAAAAAAACATTTTTTCAAATATACTGAAATTATCAATACATGCTGTCGTACAATTTAAAACAAAAAGAAAAGACAAGACGAATAGAGGCTTGAGTTTTAGTCTCAGAGCTGCTTGTCCGTCAGAAAAGTTCTGAGTTTGAAGACTCGTTTAACGATGTTTAGTCAGTTCCTGGAGATCAGCCCTCTGGACACCAGTTTATGGCTCCATAATGTCAAAGCTGGGATCAATCTTTTTCAAAACGAGCGCGTTAAGTTTTTATTCCCTATTAACCCTGTCATAGATCCGAGATCAAATAAAATGCAGCCACAATTACTACTGACTAAAGCATATTCTACTTTGCTGGGCCTGGGAGTAACAATAGAAGAAAGAAAAAACAGAATTAATACGCAAGAAGAAAAGAACTGTAACAAATTGTTTAGTTTATTTGTAACATTTTTATTCATTGGATTTATTTTATTATAGTTTTAATGGTCATTTATTTATTTTTAAAGACCATTTAACATAAAAGGTTATGTAAGGCTATTTGGAAAACGTTAAATAACACATATTCCCTTTTACAAACCAACTTTCACCTAATTGTTCTATTATCTTATTTTATTTTATTACCATTATTATTATTTTAGCACCAGGGCTAGACTTTTCAATTGAAAATGTCAGGTTTTCATTCTTGCTATGCCAAAAAAGAGGCTTACAGGCCAATTGACAGTGAAACCGTCAGGAAAAAAAATTAATTTACAGACAAGAGCTCTCCCATTAAAACAACTCAGATGTCAAGCGTCTTTGTTTGCTTTTATTTCCCTGCTCTCAGTGACATGGCCCATATATAACCAAATAGCCCTCGAAAAAGAGTTTCTGCAGATAATAACTTTACAGAGGCAACTGAAAGTCGTGAGCTTGTGGCCTGCTTTGCTTGAGATCAGGACTGACTGAAGGGTTTGGCTGACTCCTATTACGCTGACTGACTGGACACAGATTGAAGGCAACTAAATATTCTGAAGGGGCTATAAGAGGGGAGATAATTAATGATATCCCTGCTGCTTTTATTGGAAAATGCACGAGGAGTTTTGGTTCATTTCTGTTATCAAAACTGTATTTTACTGTGTCAAAGAGGCAGTTTTAAATGATCAGATATTTGCTGTGCTGCCGTAATTTGCAGCCTGATCAGATCAGTCAGAGGTGTTGTGAAGGCTGGTTTCAGAGCTGTCTGAAGCTGAAGCTGTCAGCTGCAATTGAGGCATTTATTTGGCAGATGGAAAACAGAATGGTCTAATAAACATTTACACAGAGTCACTGCAAACATGTTTACACTCAGCATACTGCCAATCACTCTGCCGCATGAAATCAACAAGGTGGCTGTTGGAGAGTGGACAACTTCGAGGTGATGATGAGAGCTGACAGACTGACTGAAAATGAAAGAAAATGTTTTAGAAAGAGCAGAGCGAGCAATGAGGCTGGAAAAAAAAAAAGAACAAGCACAGTGGGAGGAGTGTTCAGAGCCTTTCTGTTGATGAAGGTCAAAGAAAAATGCTGTAATCTGAGTAAAATCCCTGTATTTAATTTTTTAACAGATAACACGTTTGTCAAGAAATACAAGCAGTCCACAGACGTTATGAAGCTTTACATGGCAAAAATTCCCTCCGAACAAATACAATTTACTTACAATGGAAGCCCTCGCTTTATTTAATTTCCAAAACATGTCAAACTGTGGAAGCACATCATGATTAAAAAAAAAGGCCCCTGGGGGAAGTTCAACCAGTCCCTCAGTGGTCCTGAAGCAGCCACCTATACATGTCTTTGTGACCCTCCAGAAACCTCCTCTTTTGATGTATCTGTGTTTCTCTTGGTGTCTGAAGGCTCTGACCTTTAGCTGGGTTTCCCTACCCCTCATCTGTTTGGAGAAAAAGGGTGAGTCTTCCTGCGTGCGCACAGCAGAGAAAATCAATTTGAAACCCCCTTTCGAAACCTTCTGGTGTCAAAGCACAGCCCTTTGCAACATTTGGGGTTGGTCTCATGTTTGACTGCACCAAGAAAACAAAGTGAGTCACTTTGTTGCTACATGAGTGTTGGATTGGAGGCAGTTTAATAAGATGATTGCATCTCTTATAACTTGCACAATCTTATGTCTTCAATTTGAAGACATAAGATGTCGATGTTTGGTCCTATTGAAGTGATCCATATGTGATATCCTGCAGGGACAGGTAAATAAGTTATCTATAGTACAGAATCAACACTCAGGTGTTTTGTCACTCTTTACCGTTTTTTTTCCCCCTCCCATCACCTTTTGTGACCCTCCCCAGCCATCCCAGCCTCTGATAATGGCCGTCTGTACAGACTGGTTGGAACAGGGAGTAATGGGAACCAGCCATGCAGCCTAGACAACCAAGGCACACTTCAGCAAGTCAATGACATGAGTGGAGGTGACAAGGACTCAGGATCATTTTACCACTTAGGTTCAAGTTTGGCAGGGTAATTTACATTAGGCTCAGTTTGCACGGCCAAGCGAGTGCAGGCAGGCAAAAAAGGCTCATGAAGTCCAGGACTTCCTTTGGTCTTTTTGTCACAGTTTCATTTGAACTGAACACTCAGAGAACCGTGGATGCATGAACCCCACATATCAGCTTAGAAGAGCTTTTTTTTATATTATTGTTTTTGAGACGTAAAAGGATAAAAAAAAAATGTTTTACTGGTCACTTTTATATTAACAGAGATTTAAATTTACATATCAAATTTTGAAAGGTTTCTAAAGATATGGTTGGCGGTATCTTTACAGTATTATTCTTAGTATAATTATTTTATGAAGAATAAAAATGTGTCAGTACTAACACTCTGTTTGTTTTTATCTTGGTTTCTGCAAGGTTATGTGTTACCTGTTTAATTGATTGCAGGTTTTAAACTTTTTGTCGACTTCAGTTTGGCTTGAGATCTTTCATCTGTTTAATGATTTAAATTTATTTCACTATCCTATATGTACTAAACGAGTATGTTATAAATGTGCGCTGAATCCCAAACTAATTCACTCTACAAAACCCACCCTTCTCTGTAAGACCTTTCTTTGGATGTATCAGGACTGTAACGGCTGATTGTATTTCCATCAGTTAGGTTTTAAACACAGGCTCATTAAATAAGATGGGATTTTCAGATGTTGTTGGATAAATAGCTTTTCTTTTTCTTTTTTTTCTGTGAAACTCAGAGACTATGGCTGTTGTTCCATGGTACACTGTTGGGACTGACGTCTTCAGTAAGTTTGCTGGTGGAAACTGGCCGCATTTTGTGCTCTCAAGCTATTTTTAAATATTTATATTCTCCGTCCCTGAATGTTCTTGATGGGAAAATGTCATTGCATATGTTCCTTAGTGAGATTTCATAACCTTTTGAACTCTTATTTTACTTGCAAACTCTTATGTTGTTGGTCGTAGAACAAAACCACAAGACGTTATAAATTCTCCTTTGCTCCAAAAAAGAGAAGAGAGAAAAGAAAACCTGAGAGAATGTGATAGTGACAAATTTTTATATTTTTTATTTTTCTATCATTTTAGTTTTGTGTCATGGCTCTGATAATTCAGTAGAATAAAAATTTTGTGTAATTTAAATTGAATGAAAATACAAAAATGATATTTCGTCAAGCTCCGTAAAACATGCAATTTTTCTCGGATCACAGCAGAGTAACATGCGTTGTGTCAAATGACATAGGGTGTGTGTGTGTGTGTGTGTGTGTGTGTGTGTGTGTGTGTGTGTGTGTGTGTGTGTGTGTGTGTGTGTGTGTGTGTGTGTGTGTGTGTGTGTGTGTGTGTGTGTGTGTGAGTGTGTGTGTGTGTGTGAGTGTGTGTGTGTGTTTACTGTCTCAATACATTTTGACTGGCAAACCTGCCCCTGCATCAAAAAATAGGCTTTTCATATCAAAGGACTCAATTATTATTATTATTTATACTTCTAAAAGATACAAGGTCAGATTTTAACAAAGAGCCGGATAAAGTGGTGTTTTTGACAGAAGCGGGAGATCTACTGTGAGCTTTGATTATGGATATTTTAAAATTAACAACAAACACAAATAATGTGTATATTTGAAAACTTTGACCTATGTAATTAGTTAACTGATCAGTGATCTGGTCCAGATCTTGACATTTGTGCTGCAGCAGCCAAGGAGCGTTACACCTTATAAGAAAAGCTGGTATAGAAACAAACAAAAAAAAAAAAAGTTATTCTTCCATTCGTTAAATACTTAAAACTCGGCTAAATGGTAATCTTCCCTGCACATGTCTAATTGTAAATTTGTCATAAACATTTGTACAATGGAGCAGAGGGTATTGTTTTTTGTTGTTTTCGTTTGTTTGTATTTCTTTTTCCTTGTGCAATCTACTCCCAAGTGGCCAAAAAAATTGCAGGTTTAAAATGTGATTATTTTTCAGTATGAAAATGCTTTGATACACATAATAATAATAATAATAATAATAATAATAATAATAATAATAATAATAATAATAATAATAATAATAATAATAATAATAATAATAATAATAATAATAATAATAATAATAATAATAATAATAATAATAATAATAATAATAATAATAATAATATGCCACCACCACCTCATGGCTTTGATCACATGGACTTTTAAGCTGCTTATGAACTATTTCAACTATTACATCTTAATCTAGTTCAGGGATCTTGTGAAGTAATTGGTGAAAACAGCATAGTACTTAGATTTATTTCTCTTTCTCTCTTCTCTTTTTTTCACCGTCTGAAGGTGAACGTGTTCTATAGACCTTCCCCGCTGATTTGAGTCTGTTTGTGATCTTGTTTGGGATTTTAGGCGGACGTATGGAGTGACACACATAATGCAAAAACAAAACAACACTCCAATCATCATTACACTGGTTCTTTCGTTGCAGCCAATCAATACGCTCACTCCCACCCCCATCCTAGATGGATGATGCAGGAAAAAAACACTTGGTGATTACTTTACCTGCTCTCTGCTTTCCATCACCTTTCTTTTCTCTCTCCTTCAACTACAGATATTTCTTTTGCAACTGGACCGACACGTTGTTAATCACGCTCGGTCACTGTGTGGTGTGTAATTTATAGTGTTTCCTCTTAACACAGTGAGCTGACCCCAGTCATCCCAGTCAATAAAGAGGCGAGGAAGGTGCCCTGTCGCTTTATGGCCATTTAAATTATACTTTGATGTTGCTCCCTTATTTTCAACTGTGCAGCAGTTAAAGCTGTCCGACTGCGCTGACCGTCTGGCCCACGAAAGGTTTAGCACTGATATCCACATGCCCACACAAAATTAAGTACGTGCGGCACCGTGAGTGAATGTCATTGTATGAATACATATGAAATTGTTGCATGTGTAAACACAGAGTTGTACACCACAACCAGGTGTTCCAGTTCTTCTTTACACTTTCTGTCCAACCATTTTCTGGAGAACTTTCTGTGCTCACGCAGAGCTGCAGACATGTCTCTCTTCATTCTGCAAATAGATCACATGCTGACAGTTGGATCCAATGAAAAGTAAAACACTTTTTGGTGCAACTAAAGACATTTCAGCATAGCATGGCACCATAGTGTTTTCAACTGCGCAAAGCTAAAGGCAGACGTGCAAGTGTTCGCTGAAATGAAATCGATAACTCTTGTGTACTGAAAGGAAAATGCAACTATACTCACAAACATTTTACTTTTTTTTTTCTAAAGTAAGCCTTTGTTAGGGCCTTCACACACATGGCGTTCCTTCCAGGAGGGGGTCCAATGGCATTCACCTTAAGCAGTGTTTGAGAGCCTCACCACTACAGCAGATTGCAAAAACAAAAAGCAGGAGACTGTCACAATATCCTGCTTCTGCCAAAAAAACATCAGTAATGCAAGCTAAACAACTGCCTTTGATCACGAGAGGCCTCGTGATTTCAGGCAGCTTGCGAGCTTGTGCTTCATGAGGACTGCTGGTGCTGGCCAGCGAAATATGATTAAATAACTATGATATTTGTGGTGGGATGAAACACATTTGCCCCCATCCAGTACAACAGGATGTGTTACTCATGAACACCACAAGTCCATGTTCCAATCTCCTGGGGAGAGGAACCTGAACTTCAGGGGATCATGTTGTGATGACATGCATCAGGGCTACTTTCTATTGATCAAGTACCATGATGTAAAATCCAGCTTGGATAACGAGAAAGGCTTTGCTCTCATCTTGGAAGGTCTAAAAACATAAAGCAAAAATAGTGCAACACGTTTAGTCTAACGATGCTTCTTAAGGCGCAGTTTTCTTGAGCAAGGTTTTTCATTGGAGTTGATAAAAACGCGGTCTGCGTTTCATCTCCAGATTTGGCCATCAAAATTCTGTTTCATTCAGTATTTTCAGAAATGTGCCAAATGTTATAGAGTAATGGGTGCTGAGTGCGGGTTTCCACTTTGTAATTTGCCTCTATGTTTATGCTCATTAAACTACTTAAATTATTTTCAATTCACTTCAATTTATATTGCAACAAATATCTATATATGTCACATGCTTCAAATACAAGATTACATCGCAGGTTTAAGACCCTAATGTATCAAAGATTCATCTATTTCTCACATAGAAAACATTTGACAGCAAGGATTATTATGTACTATTTTGGTATTAGTATGGACAGCAGGATGTTGTTATAGCACTGGCATTTAAATAGTTTACAGAAAATGACCTCAAAGAGCACATCTTTCAGAAATGTGTTCTTAATAAATCCATAAAGGGCCTTTAATAATGCAGTACTGACATCAGTATGTCGGAAATAATGTTTCATTTTTCATACACCAAAGGCAATCTCTTTTATATAATGACATTTCAGCTATCCGAAACAGCCACCATCCATGGTCTCTAGAAAAAATTATAGAACCAAAAAGGAAATCTTATTTGGTTAATGCTTATATAGCTCAGAAGAAAAGGATGTCATCAATAGGGTTGTATATGAGTGAAAAACCGGAGTGAAAAGTTGTATAATAAAATCAAATTTAGGTAAGCTATGGAGTTATAAAAAAAATAGATGATACAAATAGAAAAAACATGTGCACATAAATAATAGAAGCAAGTCTGGTGAAACATATAACTTGATTTATGTGTTGTATGCACATGAGAGATCAGGTAATCCACTGATAATACCAGCATCTGCAGTAGAGATGAATATAGTAAAGTGTAAAGATACACTTAATCAACTGACAAGTTGTCCATCCACCTCACCTTGAAGTGCATCAAGCAGCTAGGTGGTGCATTCAGGGTCACTACGTGTATTGAAGATGTCTGTAGTGCTTTACTGTAAAAAGGAATATGAACACACACGTCCTGGTTCGAACCTGGCGAACCATCGTATACCGTCGTATAAGCCGAGATGTCATTACTCTTGAACATCACCTCAGATCAGAATGCATCTTTGAACAGGAAAGTGAAGGGAGTTAGCAAAGTGAGCGACACTACTCTCACAGACTACTCTCACACGTAGAGGGATAGTTTGGAGTGAATGTGCATTAATGAAGACTGGTGTTTACAGGCTGTTAGTTCAGAAGGATGCAGCAGCGGGGGTGAAAGGAGAGCTGAGACAAGAACACTGGCAGAGACGGGGCTGTGGAAAGTTATGATCAGAGAGCTGCCTGGGGTTTTACAGCTGAACTGCAGCCACGGTGAAGCTGTGTGTGTGTGTGTGTGTGTGTGTGTGTGTGTGTGTGTGTGTGTGTGTGTGTGTGTGTGTGTGTGTGTGTGTGTGTGTGTGTGTGTGTGTGTGTGATAGAAAGGGAAAGAGGTATTTTTATCTCTTTTGCATGGCTGGAAACTACTCCGTAGCAATTTAATTGTGGCGATCTTGCTGCCAGGTGACTCTGCAGCCACACGATAGACTCCAAACAAATGCCAGACGGATAAACAGCATCTGAGTGGAAGCGAGGGGGAGGTTGGTGTTTATGTGTGTGCGTATGAGCGGAGGAGGCTTTTTGGTGGGGGATTGTCTGCTGAAAAAAGAAGTGCAACTTTCATTTGGTGTCTGTACCCCCACACATCACAGGATGATTTACGAACCACAACTGGATTCTGTAAGCAGCCACTTATACATCCAGAGACCAACACACTCAGCACTGCACATCAACAAATTTCACCGCAGAATTTTTTCACTTAAAGCAAGAAATCCCTTTGTTCCACCCTATCAAACCTCATGAATTACAATATTGATCCCACAAATGAAGACACTACCAGAGGCTAGGGGCCGAATTTTGAAGCTCAGCACAACAGAGGCTTTAGTTTTATGCACCACCCCCCCCCGTTTGTTTGCCTTTAGATGCATCTGATAAAACCATGTTAATTTCCCACAGAAAAGTTTCCGAGTAGGTCTCAGATCCATTCAGTGCAACTTAGACTCAGAAACAAGAAGCTTTATAGATACATTTTTCAGTATCCAATGAAAACAAATACTGCAAAAGGCAAGCTTTAATGCTTTTCTGAAGGAGCCAGAAATAGATACAAGAGGTTTGGTGTCCTGTGTTTAGCGAATATAAGTAATAGGGATAGACAGGAAACATGGGAATGAGAGCAGTGGAATTACATTTTGTGAAAATTGGGCTGGATGGGAATCAGCAGAGGCTCAATAGAGATGGTATTTGCATCCATGTACTAGGCAGCTGAAAATCAGAGCTATCTTGAAGCTAATATCTTTTTTTTTGTGTTTATTCTGTCTCTGCAGGTAAAGACAGTTCACGTCTGACAGATTCTGATTTGGCGCCAGACTCTGACCCACCTGGAATGGACACCAGATACCTGTCTGTGAAAGATCAAGGAGTGAAGACGGCCTCTGACAGGCCGTCGGGCACCGACTTAGCCAGCTCGCTGGACAAGGCTGACGGCAGTGAGAGCAACAAAGGCAAGAAGAGACGCAACCGCACCACCTTCACAAGCTACCAGCTGGAAGAGCTGGAGAAAGTTTTCCAGAAGACGCACTATCCTGACGTGTATGCCCGAGAGCAGCTGGCACTGAGGACTGATCTGACTGAAGCTCGTGTGCAGGTAATCCGGCTAAACTAAAAACAATCAACTGTATTTGCAGGGATTTCATGAAACACCGTTCAACATTTTCCAATAAAGTTGACAATGCGGGCAGCAACTATTGGCCCGTACTATCAATATGTTAAAAAGCAACTCCTTGTCACAGCAGAACAGGATTTAAACAAAACCCCCTCATGGATCCTTCAGCATCTGCAGCTCTGCAGAGATAACGTCACTCACAGAACGACATGAGAGATTTATCTAGTAATGTGGGAGTCAGGGGAGAGAGTGGGGGAGTGGGAGGTAACAGAGGCCAGGGGGCCCAGGGGGCTGAGGTTTGAGCTGCCTGGGCCTCATATGTGGAGTTTAAGGAGTGCAGACTTTCATCAGCACATGACTCTGCTGCGTTTTTAGTTGCGATTGTCTCAGTGACTTCTTCTTTTGCACTTTTACATGCCAGTTTTCCAGAATCTGACCGTTCATTTCTGTCAGTGTCAGTCTGGGCCGAGGTACGGAGCGTCCCTATAACCTTCTACCACACTAACATACGAACCCGTCATGACCGACTGCTGTGATGCATTCCAACATCAATGAGCAGAGAAGGAAACCTCCACCACGTTATGTGCCATGCCTCTGTGTGGTGGATATGGACGGCAACCAAAGCCCCTGGATTTTCTGTGTTTTCCTTTCATTAACATCCCGTTCAGACAAGAATGTGTCCCTGCTGTGGTCTCCTGGGTAGGTGTGAAGCCTTTCCCGTGGGTTTTGATTAAGCTGGTGACGGATATTCCGGGCCTATTTCCTAGTAGACGGCTCCCAGATCTTTTCTAAAACAATAGCTCCAATACTCTGGCAGCATTTTTTGATGTGTGTCAGTGGTTTACATAGGGTGGGATAAGAGCTCTATTAAAACCAAACTTCAACATGACGAGCTGGAACGGTGGGCAGGAAATACAGGAAGTGTGTGCGGCCACAGGGTTATAACTCATCCCGATTCTGTGAAGGTATGCTGCTCTGCTGCTCGTACTATCACAGACCTGCCTGCCTCAGATGGATGCAGCTTTACAGCCGTCAGCTCTCCCAGCGGTCCTCTTAAACACTCAAGTTAAAAAGATAAAAGACAAGAGATACTATGTCAGTCAGTGAATGGGTTCTGTGCTTTATTCAACTCATTCACACGCAAAAGGAAGGGCTTACAGCTCATCAGTTAGGCATCTGGAGAGAAAAGAACATTAAAAAAAAAGGATTCACTGCTGATGAAAAGCTTGCGTTTAAAATTGCATGCATTTCTGCTTTGTTACAAAGACCTGATAGTAGTGTAACTTCATTGTCTAGTGGTTCTCCAACAAAAAAAAGAAGAAAAAAAACAGCAGACTTTCATTTGAACAACATCAGGGCCCAGGGTTGTTTGCTTTTTCAGTCTCAGGGTTTCAAAGGAAAAGGTTGAGTTCAGATCTTGAGTCCTACACACTACACGGAAAGGTCAGGGGCCAAGGGTCAAGAGTTTCAGTAGCATCACATCTCCCAGATTTGCTGTTCTGATAGTCCAGAGAGCCAAGATACCATCCAATGTGGAGTTCACTCCAAAAAAAAAACACAGGTGTCCATTTCAGTTTATGTATGAAAGATGAAAAGCTGATCTGACCCGCGGAGAGGCAGAGGAAGCAAGCAGATGATCAGTGCCGATCTGCAGGAATGCAACGTGAGCCGAGAAATGTCTAGTTTTATGTTGTTTTAACGTGACATGACTTGTGTCACTAAGGGGACGTGAAATTAGTGACAGTCGTCCTTTAAGTATCTAAGTATAAATAAATTATCATCTTACATGTGAGCGGAGACTCATTAAATGAGGCGTATATGCATTACATCACAGCCTGTTTATGAAATGCACGTGACACAAGATTTGCAAAGTCTTTCAAACACTGGGTTGCAACAACTATGTGAGATGGTTGAATCTGTCTTACATAAGACAGGGTTGGAGTCCCTTGTAAGTTCATGGTCTCCTTTCCTACAGGACTTTGACCAACCAGGGGAACCTTGAAGACACTTGACTAACTGAGCTCTGCCTGTAGCAGAATGGTTTTGTTTTTTTCAAATTGTCTCCCCTTGTAACTGTCAGTCTTTGTTGGTCTGAGATTAGAGGTTACGCAGTGAATTATTATGCAGTTAAAAAGAACAAATTCACATATACTGAACATCAAAACTTGTCTGAGGTGTTTCGGTTATATTATTAGTGCTTTGGGGGTGTTGGAAAACTGAAGCCAGCCTCAGCTTTGGATTTCTTTTGACTTGGTATGGAGCCTGAAATGAGTGACAGCAGAGGTGAACTATCAATCCTCTGAGCCACTCTCTCACTTCAAAGTGTTTTCGGCCCTGCGCGGCTCTCCTGCTGGGGCCAGTTTGGCATTTCTCTGCTCTTTCTCTTTGGGGCTGTAGCATAAATAAAGCCTCATTGAAAGTCTACCAGCTACTTAAGCTGTCAAGGTCTTTACCAATTACTGTCAGAGAGCAGTGTGTGCAATGCAAAAATATGT
Source organism: Cololabis saira (assembly GCF_033807715.1). Classification (NCBI taxonomy): domain Eukaryota; kingdom Metazoa; phylum Chordata; class Actinopteri; order Beloniformes; family Belonidae; genus Cololabis; species Cololabis saira. Next base: position 28,818,038 of record NC_084588.1, on the reverse strand, counting down.
TGTCCATGTGTAATAGCCAACAGACCTGGACAAACTTGGCACAGGGCAGAGGCTTCGCTGGTGAGAGCTGCCGGTGATGGTAGTATGATGGGAAGAAACTGATAAACACTTAAATAATGTATGATTATCAGAGTCGTTTCCATCATAAAAAAGATTTTTAATCATTTTTTTTTTACAGAGAAGTATCTTGTATGGGGTTGGAGACCCTGATCACAAAAGAAGATATATGAAAACATCAAGGAGGGAAGGATTATTTCCACGGATCTGTGTACTTCTTTAATTTAGATGGAGACAGTGTCTCAAAGCTCAAAGAAGTTTTAGGCTTCAGGAAATTAAAAGGGAAAAAGCAAACAAACCTCAGTTATAATCCTATCTCACTTTTTAATTTCCCCCACTGGCCTTTTAGCAAAGCATCTGAGCGAAGGGTGGACACATCATATTAGAAAAAAGCCAGGTAGAAAGATTTTTCTAGCTTAATTTGTGCCATTATGAGTCAAAGTTGCAAACCGTAACTTAAATCTTTAATTTTACATCTTGAATTTTGATTACAAGAAAAATGATATTGAAAGTAGTAATGGATGTATGAATGCTTGGTTTTCCTTTTTTTTTTTTACCAAAATTGCCAGATTTAGATGTAAAAAAAACAACAAAAAAAGCTTTTTTGGACGGACAACAAATAAACAAAGGTACGGTAAGGTAATCAGGTCATTGGCACACTTCTTGTAGGCTGATTCCTCTTAGTCCCCTCATTTCAAGTGCATTTACACATCTTTAGTTGCCTCTGAATTGCACGCCTGCTTTTTGTGATCTGTAGATATTATTCTTGTGGCAGAACTGCCACATATGCTCACGCTCACATTTTTCCACTTGAAACAGAAACTTAGATCTGTATCTTCTGAAGGGTATTTCCTTTAGATTTAAGGGGAAAATCGTGTTGAGGGTTTGGGTCACACCATCTTCCTGCTTCTGATATTTCAGCCTCACCTTGACTGCAGCCGCTGTTTCTCATGAATGGACGACTGCTGCCTTGCTCTGTCAGATGAAATGTAAGACGCTGCTGTTAGTTTTATGACAATGGGTCAATTTCATCTTGCAGGTGTGGTTCCAGAACCGGCGAGCGAAATGGAGAAAGAGGGAGCGTTTTGGCCAGATGCAGCAGGTCCGAACACACTTCTCTACTGCCTACGAGCTGCCTCTACTAGCACGTCCTGAGAACTATGCACAGGTACAGAATCACAACTTCTCATGTGACTCAACCTCCAAAACCCAAACACGGTTATTCAGCTTAAAGGGATGATTTTTGTACTGCTTTTACCACGACTTAAGTCTTTGAACTACGGACAGCCTGAAAACAATTTAGTCTGTTAAAAAAAGAAATTATCGTAAAGAAAAGAAATTGGATCCTTTGTTCAAAATGATCCAATTCAAGTTCAAAAGTAATTTATTTTTCTTGATATTTTCTTTGAAAATTGACATAATTGGTAATCACTTATGTGACCTGGATATAATATGGAAATTGTCCTAAACTTTCCAGTCAGCCACACTTTAACATGTAACTTGTCTCATTTTTTCCAGTCTCTGATTTAATAAAACTTTATTGTGAATAATACATTATCTTTAAATCAGGAAGAAAGCAAAGCACTAATCTTTTCTGAAAAAAAAACTATCTGCGGGCACATTACAGTTAGATTTGTTTGGTGATAGAGTAGCACAAGTAACTTGTTGAGTTTAGAGTTAAGCTAAGCCTGACTGGTTGCATGTACTAAATTTGTAAATTATAGTTCTAGTAAATAACTTATATCAAATATCAGTGATTAATAGCCAATGTGATGTAATGTAATGTAATAGAGTGAATATTGGCATAAAAACCTTTATGATAAATTGTGCCCCCTCACACCCTTTACTGAAACCATGGGTGGAGATGATTGCTACACAGAAAAACATGCCAAGAAAAACGTTTTTGAGGGTAGATTTATCTCTCCAGGACTGCCTTCACACAAGGAAATGACCACAACCAATGTTTGTGCACATAATCTAGTGATTTTGTTAATCTTAATGAATTTAAAATGCAATCCGACAGAATATTACTTTATGTTCATTTATTTTATCACTCCAAAAACTGGTCATGGTTTATTGGGGTTTATATATGAGATACTGATTTCCCTTTGTAAATGAGCAGTAAGATGCTGGTGTATGCTGCAAAAGCACGTTAAACCAACACTAAGTGCATAATAACATACTATAAGCTATAATTGTGTGATACGCTGTTATTTAACTGTAAGGGCATAACATTAGTTTCAGGTAAAGGAAGGGGGGACAAACTTTAATGACACCTTCAGTGTTTTGCCTGTTTCCGTTTCTACTTGTCCCATCAATCTGTATTAAATATGGAAGATGCCACCTAGTGTTCAGCGTCAGGAAGTACATCACGTTACAAATGGCTTGGCTCCATGCTAACGCTGATGATGGCAACATTGCTAAGGCTAACTAGTTGCTAAGAAACTAAAGCCTACATTTGTAGCCTATGCAATTTCTCTACTTAGTCAAAGAACTTTTTTTCAAAAGCCTTTTTGTTATTTGAGTTGTGCATATGCTAGCACGGGATGCTTGCATAGCCTAAAATTTTCAATACATACAAAGCAAATAATGCTTTGAGAAATCAATGTTTTCAGAGCATTATGTAATTTTATAACTATGTCAAATCGTTAATGGATGTTCCCTTAATAACGAATACACTTCTGGATGTATCACATGAGGCGTTCCACAGTAGAGACACGTGTTAACCTAGCCCTTGGTCACACATACGCATTGGCAGCATCATCAGCTTTTCTGTTAATTGACTATGAATGAGGTATCATCAAATGTTCCCATGATGTAATGTAAGTTCATTGTGTTGCGTTGGAAGCATTGCTGCAATTAACTTTACAGGCCTCAACCCAAGTGTCACCCAATGAAATTGTGGCTACACATCTAGTATTTTCCAGTGAAAACACACGGAGGCAGGACGCTGTTAAAGGTTCCTACTTTCTTATGTAGCTAGTGCAAAGACATCAGAAATGCCCACCATCGTTCCTGCAGCATTCCTGTGCCAATGCACTGTGATGGAATAAAAATTTACATTTTTGCCAGGATGGACTGACAAAAAAAAATTCTTGGAAGTGTTTATTGTTCATTTCACAACATTAACTCCCAACAATGTTTCAGATACAGAACCCCTCCTGGATCGGTGGCGGCAGTGCAGCGTCTCCCGTCCCGGGATGTGTTGTCCCCTGCGACACCGTGACTCCCTGTATGACACCTCACCCCCACTCTGCCAGTGGGGTGTCTGATTTCCTGGGCGTTCCAAGCCCTGGAGGTCACATGGGACAGCCTCACATGGGCAGCCTGTTTGGCGGATCTCCTGGTATGGCTGCGGGCATCAACACCTATGATCTCAACATGGACCCTGATCGCAAGTCCTCCAGTATTGCCGCTTTGCGTATGAAAGCCAAGGAGCACAGCGCGGCCATATCTTGGGCCACATGAGGGGCTGATGGAGGACCTTGCTGACCCCTGAGATGGCGATGCTACCCCAGCATGGAGGGTGGGGGACAACACCTTCAAAAATGCTGCAATGAATTAATTATATAATGAAAAAAAAAAAAAGATTTGAGAAAAACGAGTGATGCCATTTTCCAGCGCCTGTCCGGGGAGAAAGCAACCACCGTGTGTAAGCGTGCTGGGAGGCGATGCTGTTCTGTACCAGGACACGCAGTGTAGTGATGAAGATAGGCAAAATAAGAAAATCTGAAGAATTTCAGCCAAATCCATGCACTTATTTGCTCAAATCCAAACATTTCTGTTTGTACAGTGCTTTCAGTGTCAGATTTAGTTTGGTGCTATTTTATTTTTACTTTGTTATTTAAATTTTAGAGTGTTATTGTTTGTTTTTTTTTTCACTCCCATTCATTTTTGGTGGTTTTGATTTGACAAAAAGCTCAGCAAGCATCCTTATACAAAGCTGATGTTAACATTTAGCTGTTTCGTGCCATGTACAGGCTTTTCTACAGCAATCTTTATCAACATTTACTCATTAAACTGAAGTTAATGCTCGTGCACATAGAAAAGCTTCAGTAAAACCATCTGGCAGATGGGTCAACTTCAACAAAAATGATAAAAATAACCAGTGTGTTTTAGCGAACCAAAAATGTAGAAGTGATTCTCCCCTCATATGTAAGTTAAGTTGATTAAATGCGGTTTGCTTAAATGTGGTCAGTTTGAAAGATCCACCTGCTGCACTAACCCGTCCTGCAAATGCCCACAGAGACAGGAAGAGATGGAGGAAGAGGTGTGAGAGGAGCACAGCAGGTCTGCTGCTCTCTGGGCTGGAGAGCCTGGAAGTGCCGTTCTCCAAACACACGCAGGCCTGTTTTCAAGGGGACCGTCTCCAAAGGTGCACATAACTCTACCCCGTCCATTTCTAGACTCTCAGGCTTTGAGAAAAGAGGTGCCTACTTGTCAGTTAGAGTGCCAGGAATAACATAGAAAACCCACAGAAGCTTCCTTTGAAACACACGAGACTGTTGGGCATTACTTAATGTGTGTTTACCCTTTTTAAACCTTGGAAAGACGCCAGTGTTGAGCAGCGAATTCTGGACATTTCAGATGGCTGACTTTTCTGTCAAAGTGGTTCAGTCGAGAAGAAGCAACACACATGTTAATTTTATTTATTTCTTCTTTCTTATCTCCATCTTCAGTCACTCTGATGTCTCATTGTACCACAAAATAAAAAAAAACACTTTAATTATTTCTTACTGACATCTTTACCGTCAGATGGTCGACTGACGCACGGCTTTGAGGTCCCCACATTTATTGATCAACTGCAGGTTTTTAGCCATTCAATTACAAATTCAAATTTCAACACCGTTACTTTATATGTGATGTGATATTGTTTTCTGAATCAGGATTTGCCAGTTAGTTTTTGGCTCTTCAGAAAAAAAAGAAAAAAGAAAACCCATACCGATTCTCCCAAGTGAAGGGAGATGATCCTGAAAAGAAAAGCCCTCCCAACCCCCCTACCACCCAGCATCTGGTCTGTGGCCAACGAATGGAGAACAGAATATAAAACATCTTCAGAAAAAGATGCAAATAAGTTACAAACTACAAAACTAGAAAACTTCACATTCACACAGCACTATTTTAGTCCATGAATATATTTACAGTTTAATTTAATGAGTCTGGGCAATGCTTTTTCTGCACAATCACACACAAATGAATGCATCAGAGGTAACGTGGGGTTCAGTGTCTTTTCCCATGACACTTTGACATTTGGACTATGCGGATTTAAGCCACCGATCATCTGGCTGGTAGCCGAGTTACAGGCTCCTGGTTGGTTCTAACATTTTGCTGCAGATCCTTCAGCCAGTTTGAAGCGTAATTTTTGTCTCTCTTCAGGTGCTTTCTGTTAAAGATGTTTTAATGGCTTACAAGAGTCCTTTTTGGAAAGGCACATTCTAGTTTTTCCTTCAAAGGGTTATCAATAGGATTTAGGCCAGGTCAACGTTAAACAGCTAATCTTTTCCCATCCAGTCATCCTTTGTGCTGTTGTTTGTGTGTCTTGTGATCAGAGATCCAAGACCTTCATCAAACATTCGGTATCTCATTTTTTATTTTTATTTTTTAAACAGAGCCCCTCTTGAATCAGTGTGTAGTGGATAGTCCAGACTGAAATCACCACCACTTAACGTCATTCTTGGGGCTACGTCTTAGGAAGAGCTTCAGAGTTTTATGAGCCCTTAAGCTCTTACGTGAATGTAATTTACCCTTTGGAGCTTTGGAGTTTCTTTGAAGATACTATTTCGGATATTTTGAAACAACTCTGTTATGAGCTTCATTTTTAGAAAGAAACAGAAAACTATTCAAACTTTAATAATGCAATAACACTTATTCAACAAATGTATTTGTTAATTCAGGTCTCATCAACATTTAGTAATATGTACTTTTTGTGGGTTTAAACTGAAATTAACTTGAAGGACACCAATAATTCTGTTCAAGTACATTTTATGTTTGTTTTAAATCAAAAAGAAATATCTTTTTATGGATGCAGCGAGGATGAATCAGTTTAACATAACTAATATCTGAAACATATCTGATGTTTGAAATATTTTTATACAATTGAATGGTATTGTATGGTGCTTAATAGCTCCAACCAACACCAGGTACAATTGGTCAAAAATTAAAATTGTAAAATTGTAATTCTTTATCCTGGAGAATCTGAACAAATACTTGGCCTCCACCTTAATTAGATTTTGTTTTCTTATCTAACTTTTTTAATGTATTTTTGTTTTTTAAAAGAGGATCACTGTTTTGTAAAATGCCAAAAAGACACGTAACTCCTCTGCCTCCATTAAAGTCAAAGCTTTTATTCATTTTGTCAGGGCTTCAACAATATGTTTGTGACTTTTAAGAAAGGTGAAAGAACATACAGTTAAAAGTCAGCTGATCCTATCCAGATATCTCATATTTTTCTGAGGATATTCTCCTACAAAATGCTGATGGTAAACTGCTTGTTCACTGATGACGGTCCACTCCAGTGACAGAGAGTAAGCTGGACTCTGTAACCTTTCAGCTGAGCGGATTCTCCAAACTACATCCACTTTCCAGTCCAAATGCAAGGCATGTGTATGCAGAGGGGACAAATCTCAGAGCCGATGACGGTATCCTTCCCAAAGCGAACATGGGGCCCCCTGTGTTACAGCTGAGAGGCTGGACAGAGGGTGGGTCGCGAGGGTGTCTGCTGTGTTCCGGTGTTCTGGGAAAAGGACAGTGCACACAGCTGTGCTCAGGGGGTAAATGCAAAACAAACATGCCTCACACATGCTTCCCCCTCAGCTGTCATGTCTCTGCTTTCAAAGATTCACCCCCACTTCCCCCCCGGCTATCACACACACATTACGCCGTGCCTCTCCCTTCGCTAACTTCCACTCTGACCACCGGCCCAAAGCCGCAGCCCCTCAGCTGCAGGGCCAAGGCACAGCCAGACCAGGAAGGCTTTTTAATTAACACTGAGCCTGTGGAGGCTGCTGGCCACGGTGTTGTGTGTCAGGACGGACAGGATCGCCTGTCTTTCAGTTGGCTACAGGAAGATTGTTTCTCTGCTTAGCGCACGCAGCCATACTGGCACAGTCTCTCAGGTTTACATAAAACACATCATCATTTTCGATGCATGGGCTTACTTTCACCTCCATAAACCACGGATGCACTCTTTTTAAAACTGTTAACATGCAAGGTAGCTTTATTTATATATATATATATATATATATATATATATATATATATATATATATATATATATATACATATATATATACATATACATATTCATATTCATTGCCCTCTTTTCTCATTTTTAATACTACTGAAGTCAAGCAATCGATATAGGAGTAAATATATGATAAGCGTGTGCGTGTTCGTGCACGTGCATTGTTGTGCATGCAGAATGGATCAAAGTCCTGGAAAAGTTATAGTGATTTGATGCTCTGTTTTATTTTGACTCAATTTATCAAGTATAAGAGTGCATCACTTTTCTTAAATCTGGTGATGTAATAATTGTTTCCGGCATTGTGTCGTATTGATATTCAATTTTTGTTTCTTTTCTTTGTTGTTGTGTTTGTAGCTTTGAGCTGCCTTTTGGATTAAGAGTGGGATTCTGCTCATGCTTGTGTTTTTTGTGTGATTAAAGTACAATAACTTATTGCAGATTGTCTGAATTATTAATTTATTGTATAAAAGTTAATGTTTGTTGAAAAGAAAGCAGAAAGAGATCATTCTGTACATGAGGTCATTCATGGCCTGTTAGTCGCAGCGCTTACTCACAGAATACTTAAATTCTCTAATAAGTCTTATCTTGCAGTGCAGGAACATAAGGCGACTCTGTTGACACTCGTCACTCCTGCTTTGGGGAAAAAACCTTTCAACAAATCGGTTCAGGTCAAGGTCAGATTTATTTATACAACACATTTAAAAACAACAAAGTTGACCGAAGTACTTTACAATTAAAAAAAAAAAAAAAAATCATGATTTGAAAGTAGGTATATATAATAAAAACCATTAAAACAAACAATGAAATCAAAATACGAGTACAGTCCACAGTCTCTACTTAGAACTTTGAAAGCCGAAGACAAGAAATATGTTTTTAACACATCCAAAGTCTGAGCAGTGCAAACATGAAAGAGCAAGTCTCTGGGGCTGCCACTGGTGAAAAAGTTGTCTAAATTTGTTAAACAACAGATTCATTTTCTCTTCTGTTGCATTGCACCTCCCAGCCAAAATACTGTCTCATCCTTTAAGTCGTATTCTGAAATCCCCCTGCATTTCAGCTCTTCTGAAGGGCCACAAGCACTGAAATGAGATCTCACGACCCACCAGAGTATCACACTAATTGAAGCTGACAAAAATACGCACTGCTCCCTTTTCAACTGCTGACATTGAACAGGGTGGATTAGGCAGTGTATATTAACAACAGGTGACGGGCTACGAGGAAAAGTGGATCGGCACTGTCACAGAGGGTCCCGCTGTGGATGGACATAGTTTAAACTACAGGGAGATGTGAAAAAGCTGAATGTTCTCATCATCTTCCCACATAACTCACACCTGGGTGGAAAAATAGAATAAAATAAAATAATACAAACTTTCAAACTCAAAAACATGTTAGTGTGAACTTTACTTGTGTTTTATAAAGTAATACAAACAACTTGATGAACAAACTCACTTCAAAAAATGGAACAATTTCAATGACTCCAAAAATATTAGAAAAAAGGAAAATTAAAACATCAGAAGGCAATGATAAAAAAAAAACAAAAGAAACTGCACAGTTATTACAGTCACAACACTGAAGCTGACATAGCTACTAATGAACAAACCTGCATATGGAACAAGTGAAAAAGAAAAATGATTTATGTGACTTTCAGAACCTCCTACTTATTCTACAATATGTGGTCAAATAAAAGGCAAACAGTTTATGGGATGCTAATGACGTGATGATGCAAATAACTGAATTTTTTATATATATATATATATATATATATATATATATATATATATATATGTATATAAATAAATAACGGCCTTGCTCAGCCATTATTAAATGGCATTACAGAAAATGTAAATCCCAATTGTTCAGACTATGTTTTTTTCTCCTTAAAATTCTGCAGTTATTTGTTCTAACTAGATTTATGGTAAAAGCTCTGTCCGATGGTCCAATATCATTGTGCAGTACAGAATGTATCGTGAAGCATTTATTTTACAACATGTGTTCAATCATTTCATGAATAAATCCTATATAGATATGTTAGAATTATTTATCATGTATTTCTTTTTCATTTATACATATAAAAAGAAACGTGTCATATTTCCAAAAAAACAAAAAAACAATTAAATTCTTGTTGGAGCATCATAAATTATGACTATCATACAGCATTGCTGCAAAATACAAATATATACACCGTATACGCCAATATCAGAGCAGCTGGAGGCTCAATTGTCCAGTTCTGAAACAGTAACAGTGAGGGACCGATGAGTCCTCCTGCCCATCAAGCACCAGACGTAGCATTAATGTAGTCAAACGTTCATCAACACATTTTTACCAAAATTCACATACAGACCAGGCTTTGGATTCCAAATAGCCTGATCCAACTGTGCATTTTAAATGAAATCCAAAAAGAATATGAATGGCACTTGAACTGAGAGACTTCGTGATTGCTTTGTGTGAATACTAGTAACTCGATATGAAAAGATAATATTATAGTGTCAAGTGTTGAGGCTGCGAGGACGTCCAGACATTTGCTACCAGCTGGTCAGAGGCTGCCGATGTTGGGGAAGCTCTTGAGCTTCTCTGGAAAGTCGTCTTTGTAGAGCACTGGGTCTGCACGATGCTCCACCACCTTCAGAGGCATTGTTCCAAAAACTGAAGCAAATTTGTTTATGCACTCAGACCTACGGATGAGACATGATTGTGTTGAAAGCAGGGGTAAAACCAAATGGCTTCTGATAAAGTATGTTGGTAAATGATGCATGTATTATTTAATCACTGCAAGGTCCCACATTTCCGCTGTATTATTTTTCCATTTTACATGTCTTTATATATTTTATTTATTTACATGTAGTGGCACTTATGTGGTGTATTTCACTCACTCCCACACAGTTTATAGAACATGTTTCTGTAAACATTATTATTTTTCGATCACCTCTCTGTCATATCCCCACACACACACACACATTATATACCATATTTTCTGGACTATAAGCCGCACCTGCATATAAGCCGCATCCGCTCTATTTAAAAAAAAAAGATATGCAAGCCGCAGATATTTATGTTGTTAGATTAGATATTTACTACATGTACAGAAGGATTTTGAACTGTAAATGATGTACATGTTTGTACCTAAATAGATCCTTTCCTAACAGTGTCTTTTAACACGGCAGCAACTTTGCTGATTAAAACGGGACAGAACCAAGAGAAAATAACCGCTATTTATTTATCTGTTTGAAATCTGCTTCTACCTACTTCTATCTGCTAAAGAAGAAGTAGCGTATTCTTCTTTGCATTTATTTTGTCTTAGTTTTTATTCTAATTCCGGTTAGAGCGCCCCGAGTGGTGGAAGAAAAATCCACAGAATAGCTGCACCTTTGTATAAGCTGCATGTTTCTAAACCTATGAAAAAAGTAGCGGCTTATAGTCCAGAAAATACGGTACATATATATATAGATATAGATATATATATATATATATATATATATATATATATATATATATATATATATATATATATATATATATATATATATATATAATACACACATACTAAACACCCAAAACAAAAAAAACGAAAAAGTTGATTCTAGTTTGCTCACTTTGTCACAGAAAAAAAAAAGCAAAAGAAAAACATACCTCTCCACCATGTGTGTCTGATCTAGGGACAGTCCATCAATGGCTGTACATTCAGGACACTTGAACTTTTTCCTTGGGGTTACCTAAACAGATACAGAACAAAGTCACACCACCGAGGTCTGGTCACTTCAACGATTAGTTAAACCTCAGCTGTCCAGACTGAAGCTAAAACAATCCAGTCCTATTTCACCGGACATTAAACCAGGCTCCCAACACTGTGAGCCTGTGAATATATGTCTGTGTAAATTACAAATGAGTAAATGACAAAAAACAAATGAGTGATGGTATAAAAAAAAATAAAAAAATTAGGCTAAAAACACAGGTGCAGGTGTAGGGAAGTGTGGATCCTGTGGTTTGACAGCAGCGTATGGATAAGCCTTGGTGAGCTTAGGCAAACATACTCAGAGGGGGAGTGCCAGTGAGTGACACCCAGATAAGGGAGGTTAAGGTTGGGCTTTTGCTCATGGTCCCTGCACCTGGGCAGAGTCAACGCGACGAGGAGGGGGAGAGGCCGTGATGTCGAAGGGTGAGAGCTGATCAGACCCAGAGATGCTGGTCTGCTATTTCAAGCTTCAGCCTCCCCCAGCAAGCTTGCAACATTCAGTCAGAGCACAGCGAGACCTATGAACGTACCTTTATTGGGGCTTTGCCTGTGATGTTAGCCACCAGGAAGTTCATTGCAATATCTTCGCAGTTCATGTGAGCATCCACCCAGTTCTTGATGTCTCCTGGCATTTTATACGTGTACAAATAGTTGAAGTACTGAAATAAAAAGAGATTGACAACACTCAATACAGCAGACAGAATAACTGCAAGCATGTAAGAGGAGCTAAGCTTAATGTACGATCTCCCTTTTTAAAATTTGTTCCCAGCTTAACTGCTAACTCATGTGAAGCTCTCAGAAAACTGTAAAATGCAGAAGAGGAGCTCAGGCAGCCAATAACTTAACTGGAGGCAGTTATTACCTTGTGATAGAAGGCAGCTCCAGTTAGAACCATAGACACCTCATTGGTCCACTCCGACTCGTACTTCCACTTCCCCATTTCATGGTCCCAGAGGTGCAGCCTCCCTGGGTAGCCCACAAGCCTGTCGGGGAACTCCCTCCACACCTGCAGGAAATAGGAGGACAGGAGACGGATTGTCTGGAACGTTCAACTCAAGTGAACCCTTTGCATTAAAAGATAAATGATTCAGACCAAATCTGAGAAGATTTTGGTCATGAACTACCATCTATCAGTGTTTTCTCTTTTTTCTTATGGCCTAAACTAATACTTGAATTAGGGCTGTTCGATTTTGCCCAAAAATAATATCTCGATTTTTTTCTCTCAAAATCCGATTTTCGATTACGATTATTTTGTGAATTGACAAAAGGCAAAGAAATTATTTCAAATATGCAGTTTTTTTATTGAACATTTGCCCCATTGGGCTTTAAGTGCAAACTTTGCTCTTATTAAACCAAAAATGAATGAATAAAGTGCAAAACTCTGTAAAATAAGTTGGAAAAAAAGTTTTAAAAAATATAATAAAATATGAAGTTTTATCTCCAAACCAAAAATGAATGAATAAAGTGCAAAACTCTGTAAAATAAGTTGAAAAAAAGTTTTAAAAAATATAATAAAATATAAAGTTTTATCTCTGAAAAAAAAAAAATCAGCAAATCAGCACTTGCAAACATACAGTAAATTATATTTCCAATTGAATAAAACAAGACATTTTGTAGGTATTGAGAGGTATTTCCATCAATCATTAATATGTGTGCAGACAAGGTAAAAAAAAAAAGAAAAAAAGTCAAAAATCGATTTTACGAGTTTCACGTTTTAACATCGTTCTAATTACATAATCGCGATTACGATTTAAAATCGATTAATCGAACAGCCCTAACTTGAATCATTTCAAAGGAAAATTATACATCTGAAAGTCGCATCACAAAAATGCTTGCAGGCTGAAATAGATTTTTAACTGGCTAAATGCTTCAAAAGACCCAACACCAGCAGCGCATCTGATCCATTAACTGAAAGCAAAGCACATCATCTACCAAACAGAGGAACTCCTCATATTCTGACTATAATTCAATGTAATTACCCTTAAACTGAGTCCAATTTTATCAAATAGGTTCAAAATGGATTCAGGTGAGCATGCTGTGCAGAAAGGGGCCAGGCAGGTATTTGGGCATGGAAAGCATCAGCTGCAGACCTGTCATCCTTCTTACCACATCAAACACATTCAGCAGGCAGTCAAATCTCCAAATAGAGGAGAATGAGACAGTAATCTCCCTGAATGACTTTAAACTCTGGGATCAACTTGAAGAGGTTTGCTCCAAAACTACGATCAGGGCAAAGTATAATCAAGGTCTTTTTTTTTTTTTTTCTCGGAAAGGGGTACATTTCTCACCTCGTAGCCGAACTGCAGTTCATCAGATGTCAGCATGATAATGTCATCATCAATTGCAAGCACAGCTTCCGTCTCAATCTCATCATACGGGAAGAAGCGGTTACTGAGTTTGTTTTCTTTAGTTCGCACAACTTTGAGAGGGACACTGACCTTTGGCCAAAGAGACTCTGACAAGAGAAAAAAAAATGATCACATTAATGGTCAGGAAAAATAAAATATCTGGAGGTTTGGAGTCAAAGTTAACAGGTACATACGTACACTATGCAGCAAATTTAACTCAATATAAATCAGGGTGTTAGGAGGCATGGAGAATTATGGTGTCATTTACACCACCAGGCATTCTGAAATTGTCACTGGCAGTGGAAAATAGTGCTCGAAGCATTTAACTTTGTACACTGACTCATATTGTTACACTAACCTCAAGCACATGCAAATCTGACCACATTATGATTCTTCATGCGGCAGATCACCAAAGCGCATTTTCATGGGAGCGTTTCAAAGATCTTGGGCAGCGTCCATGGCACGGACTATGGCACAGGCAGATCACACAGAATTTGTCCCCTCATTAATGGACAGACTGGGGCCTGGCAGCTTATAAAAGGAGCCCCAGGTCCTCCTAACCACGTCTGAGGTCTTCTGTCAAAAGCTATTGTCAGCAAAATTGCTAGGTTAAATTCCCAGAGTTTCTTCTTTCACTCTTCCCATGTTGCTGTCATGTCTTCCTTTTATTTTTGTAATTTGAAAGAGACAGAAAGAGTGAGGGGAATTATGTGTTATTATATGAATTTGAAAGTCTTAGTCACAACTTGGCATGGGTCAAAATATACTAGTTGTCGCTTTGTGACTTAATTTGTGTTAAAACCAACAAAATAAAATTCCATGTTTTGAAAAGCTGGCTTTGGTTTTTGCATTTCTCCTTTGCAATTTCTTCTAGCTGTGTAAGTTAGACTTAGCTGCTGTGTGGGTGCCAGGGAAGTCCAAAGAGACACAATCAAGTCAAGACAAAGTGATAAGTATAATATAATTGAAGTGTATGACAAAACATGGCTCCCATCCATAAAAAAAGGCAATAAAGACATTACTTGTTCAAACAAAAACGAGGGGCCTCTAAACACATCAGGCCAATATTTGGTCTGAATGGGAAGAAAAGTGCCTTGGTATTGGCCTGTGCGCTGAGAGTCTGACCCGACAATGGCCCCTTGTTAATTTTAATGGGATACAAAGCTCCAGCTAGGCGCTGCTGATGCCTCTAAAGAGAGGGCAACATCACAGCAATGAGGGAGCACTTCAAAGCCGTTTCTCTACTTCATTACATTAGCCAACTCTTAAAGGAACAGCACAGATTTAAATGCTGGTCAAAAAAAAGACTTGTTCAAACTGTCTGTTCAAGGCGAGACTGATGTGCCATCATTAGAAATCAGTGCTGTGTTTGCGTTCGTAATTACAGAGGTTCTTTTGGGGGGGGGCATTTAAACTTGATGTGCCACTGACGCACACCTGACCCAGCAAAACAGCAGCAGTCAGAGTCAAATTTATGTGTCTGACAGGAAGTTTGCATGCTGGAACACACGGCTCTAACTAATGATGCCGTTATTACTCAGCTGAAACTGCAATGAAAACTGTTAACTAGTTGTAAACATGTAATGTGGCTCTTAGCTGGCTCCATCTGTTCTGTATGAAGAAGATGCTGAGAGAAATAAAAAAAACCACATCGGTGAAACACTAATCATCAAAATCACAGAGGAGGTTTGTACATCGGTGTTACTAGTTATTTTTTTATTTTATTGTAGAATAATTTATCCTGACAATTTACTAGTTTGCAACATAGCAGTAGAGCAAAAACCTGCCCGTTCAAATGTGACCTTTGAATTCCATTAAAATAACACCAACCAACATTTGGACTCATTTGTACACATCTCATGTTGACTCATGCTCCAAGTATGAACCAACATTAAAGATTTCACCATCTGACAAAAGGTAATAAGCAAACATCCTACCACAACCGTGCATGTCAATGCGACTATGGCAGTTCAGACTTGTCCTGTCTGACAGTGATGCTTTTATGAAAGATTACTTTCACAAAATGCTATGGGTAACAATTTGAAATGATATCAACATAATCAGTTGCCACCATATTCATGGGAAGGACTACATATCAGAGGGGTTTGAGAACTATCTCAGTTTTGGGGAAACCAATCCAAATCTTTAACCATAACAACCTACATTTTATGTTGGACACTTGTATTAATAGCAGTTTTGTTGGACATTAATTTAACTAAACAAACCTGACTAGAGTGTTTATATAGCTATATGTCCGATAAACTGCCATGGCCCTTCCCATCTTAGGGAGGAACTGGTACACTCACCCTCAGGAGGACTCTTGTTCTGGTTATTCCACACCACCAACAGCTTAGCCAAGCTCGGCACCTTAGAAATTTCTGTGATGACCCGGAAAAGACTCTCAACGCGATCATAGGTCAGCACCACTGCTGTGAATCCTGGAGCTCTTGGTGGGATAAGTGGCAAGAACAGAGGGCTGTTCACACTGGACCACTTCTGCACAAGACAAGAAACAAAGAAAGAAAAACATATTTTTTCATCAGCTCTTTCTTGTTCTTATGCAAAATTAATGTTGAGCTGACTTTGCGACGTTTTGTGTCAGACTTGTCTGTTGTGTAATGCGCTATAATAACGCTTCATCGGACAGCGACATCACATGTAGATTATGTTCTATATTCTATAGTGGAGCAAGAATCAGCCAACAATGCCTCATGAAGCCAGGAAACAGAATTCACAAAACGTGCACTAAGAGTAGCGGGAAAACCGAATCTTAGCAGTATAGAAGAACAAATGATCAGGTAGGAATTTGAAAATAAAAAAAAAAAAAGGCTGACTATCATCTTGGCTTTATTGTTCTTGTGAGGAATTATAAAGTCCTGTGATACGCAGAAGTGCAGTGAGAACAGGAGATGGGTGGAAGTAATAAAGGAACAGTGCAAGAGTAAAGTTGGCTAGGCTGTAGCCAGCAGCCATCTGCCATCAGCGTAGAGCTTGGTTTGTCTTTCATTGCTACCATTTAAAAAGGTCTATAAATCCTGGAAGTCACAGTGACTCCAGGCTGGATCAAATGACACTGTAAAATGAAGGACACCACAGGAGAGTTTTCTGATGATATTTTAAGATAACAAACAGCCATCTGGGTTAGAGTAACAGCAGAACAATCTGCAAAGTGATTGAAGAACTACGTAAGTAATTAGAGTTGTTGAAGAGAAATAAAAGTATAACTAACGTCTTTCTCTTAAGATGTGCTACAGTAATAGTGACAATTATGTAAGAGCATCAGGGTTCATTCATCAAAAGCTCCAAACATTTTCCAACGTTGAGGGATAAACAGTGTGAGAGGGGCAAAGACAGCACATCTAAAACAACAAATCTGTGGGCTTTTTGAAGTGCATATAAACCCTGTTTGGTCTTTGGTCCCAGGTGGCCACATAGTGATTATGTGGCTCTTTCCACAGCACCAACACAAGACTGTCAACAGAGACACAGCCACCGCTTTTGACACAACATCAGTCACTGCATCACCAATAAAGACCCACTTTACTGGCAAGTGGAAACTTTCCTGTGGTCGTTGTCACATTGTCATAGAAAAAGAAGGGGAAATAATCAAAGTAACATACGCAGCACAGATGCATAAAAATTGAGTAGAGCACACTGAGACCACTTAAGTCATTTGTCAAACTGAATACATAGGATGAATAGAAGGCCACAGTTCAGTACGTCACAAACACATTTTTCCCCTCCCTTTTTCTTTAAGTATTAAAGGTGTCCACTAGGGATGGGCGGTATGGACAAAAAAATGTATCACGATAATTTCTGGCATTTAACCCAATAACGATAAAAAAAATACCAATACAAAAAGTGTCATCAATGGGAATATTTCTTTCTTTCAGGCTCATTTCTTTCTTTCTTTTTTCAGACTCATTTCTTTCTTCTTTCTTTCTTTCAGGCTCATTTCTTTCTTTCTTTCTTTCAGGCTCATTTCTTTCTTTCTTTCTTTCTTTCTTTCTTTCTTTCTTTCTTTCTTTCTTTCTTTCTTTCTTTCTTTCTTTCTTTCTTTCTTTCTTTCTTTCTTTCTTCTTTCTTTCAGGCTCATTTCTTTCTTTCTTTCTTTCTTTCATGCTCATTTCTTTCTTCTTTCTTTCAGGCTCATTTCTTTCTTTCTTTCAGGCTCATTTCTTTCTTTCTTTCATGCTCATTTCTTTCTTCTTTCTTTCATGCTCATTTCTTTCTTTCAGGCTCATTTCTTTCTTTCTTTCTTTCTTTCTTTCTTTCTTTCTTTCTTTCTTTCTTTCTTTCTTTCTTTCTTTCTTTCAGGCTAATTTCCTCAATTTATCGTTTTTACCGTGAGATGACAAATTCTTACCGTGGGGAATTTTTTTTGACGGTTTATCGTGAATGGTAAAATATCGCCCATTCCTAGTGTCCACTCATTCTAAAATCCTTCAAAAAGAACACGGGTTAGGAACCATATAAAATGAAGTACCGTAAGCTTATATGAAAATGCTAAATGTGAAAAAATGTCTTGTTTCTCTGAACAAACTTGACTTTAACACCACATGTACTGGGGGATGGTGGTTTCCATATAATAGAAGCATTAAATATTAGAGATAAATGTTTATTTTAATGTAGAGTTGAAGGACAAAAAGAAAGCTGCTGACTTTTATGTTTGTTTGTTTTTTTAACTCTTGGCTACTTTAGCCAAATTGATCCAAAAAGATAATGTTTGTTTAGTAAATGGACTGTATTGCTAAAGTGCTGTTGTAGTCTACACAACAGCGTTATTCACTAACTCGCATACACATTCATACAGAACTCTCTAGTAGAAAGATTTTTTTTGGTCCATCACACTATCACACAAACAATATTGAATCCATTGCAGGAATGTGAGGTTCAATGTCTTGAAGAAGCAACGCGGATCAATCCACCAAACCTCTAATAATCAGCCAACTGCTCCACCTCCAGAGCCAAAGCCACTTCCTTTAAGTTTCAAGACTATTGAACATGTTCGTACCCATAGTGGTTAAAGTGTACACGACATAATCCTTTTTTTTAATTTTTGGGATTACAATGAAATGCAAAAACCCTCAACACACATTTCAAATCTCATGTTAAGGAGTTACAACACCGTTCTCAAAATACTAATATGAACTTAAACTTTTAAATATTACTTTTATCAATCTACATGCATATACCCACACATACCACAAAAGGGTTTTCGACTCTGGGAAACTTGAAAGTCTGAGATGTGTCAGTTTGTGTAGAGCATAAACCTTGGAAGTTTGCCCCCTACCTACAAATCACAAACAAAAAGCAGCTTGTCCCTTATTCTGAACCCCCTCACTCCAAAGGCATCCGCAGTCCTGGGCAATGTGCTTTCAATTACCACCCTTAAGACTTAAGGAGGAGAGGCGGAAAATGTCTGACTGATTTATTTAGTGCTGTGCGCAAGTTCTTCTCACCATCCATTCACTGAATCCATCAAGAAAACACTTCATCTCCAATCTCAGGCAGGAATGGCCAAAGGTCTGGGCCCTGATGCAATTAACCTCTTCTGCGCATGGACAAACTTTGAAAACAGTGTAATGCTGACAGATTAGACTAGAGGTTGGACCCTTGACAGAATATTTAAGTGGCAACGTCAAGTGTAACTGCTGAATACTTGCTACCTGCTCAGAGAAAAACTGTCAGACATAGTATTAACTAAAGGTCCCAACTGAACAGATACTAAACTAGTCTTGAACAAAGTTAAAATGACAATCATCAAAAAGCCTTGAGTGCTGTTTCGTTACACCAATACATTATCATTATGCCACCTTTCTAATCCAAGCATTTAGTGGATCTACTTATGCATCAATATTTGTAGATATCTGACCCTGGATAGCTCAGTGGGTTGAGCAGACGCCATTTACAGAGGCTGTAGTCCTCTTGCAGGCACCGCAGGTTTGCTCTTTACTGCGTGTCTTCCCCCACTCTCTCAACCCGTTTTCTGTCTACCCACTTTCTCAATAAAAGGCCACTACTGCCACAAAACTCTTTAAAAAGAAAACATAATACATTTGTAGATATCTGACAAATTCAAAAGGTACGAGTAGGCACTGCAAAACATGCTGACATGCACATGCCTCTATCCCGGAGTGGGAACTAGACAGAGTCACTAGATCAAAATCCAGGGTGATTAATAACTCCTGAGAGATGATCTGCCAGTGAACATGTCTGCAGCCACAAACTCCCACAACCCGAGCGATGCTGAACACACATAAACCATTCCTCACATCCAGAATACTCTCGACAAACACAATGACTAATACTTAGAGGAACTTATTTTGCACCACAACGGAGGCATCCTCCTCGTGCAGAACTGCTGACACAACTTGGCTGTTAACTGGGTGTATACCAAACTGTGACATGGTGCACTTGGGGTGCTTCAGAAAGAGAGGCCGTATCTGCTGTCATTTAGCTGCAGAGGCTGTGATTTACGAGGCACGGGAGAGTTGGAAAGTTAATGTGACACTGTGAGTATATGGATGGCAAAAGCTCTGTTCTAGATTAGTGGTGTTCAGATCTCTGCAATAAAAACACTTCTAGGGGTACAAATTAAAAGTTCAGTACAGTAGAGCACAAGACTCTACAGATTGCATAGCCATATTTTGGAATCGACTTCTGAGTGTATGGAGAGAAAAAAATGAACACAACAGAAAGATGCTGGAGGACCGTGTAGTAAAATAAAACAATGCTGAAAAGAAGAGTGCAAAGTTACATACCACAACAGGTGGATCGTTCCACTCCTCATAAGTGCGTGCAGCATATGGATAAATACGATCATTGATGATCTGCAGTGTTGTCAAGCCAATTGACTTCATGGAGCTAAAGTAGGCCTCCCAGAACCAACGTGCCTAAGGATTAAAGAAAGAAGGTAATTGCAATTTTATCTTTACAAGCAAAATTGGGGAGAAAAAAGGTAAACATAAAACATGCTTTAAAATCAACACCGAAATACATTTTTAACTACATAAACGTGCTATCCTTTTATTTTTCAGAGTTAACAATAGTTAAGATCAGCATATTTGGACCAAATGCTAAAAAAAAAAAAAAGGAAAGCTTTTTCTATGAGTGGCAGATTACGAACTGTTGGTTCTTGGTTGCAGGAGAAAAGAGTTTGGGACTCATTCACAGGTAATAAAAAACTTGATGTGCTCACATCGAGGTGGCTGGCTCTGCAAACTGCTCTGCACTGACAAAGCGTGAAAGAAGAATGGGTGTGTAATTGTATGTAAGCGCTAAGGTGCAGTGAGCGATGATGGGCAATGTTTGCAAGAGACTAACTATTTCCATTTCTGCGTGTGTTTTTCTTTTTAAAAACACAAAACATCTCAGAATTATTCTACCTAAATTCAACCAGCATGGCATTCCATTTGGGAATGTCATGCTGCAAAGGAAAAAAACAAACGCACACACACACACACACACACACACACCCTCAGAATCTAGTTTACATGCTTTGTGTGTGTGTGGCACAGGTGCATCTTTTGCTATACAATCATTACTTTCAAATAAATGATAAGTAAATTGACTCTTTTTGGTCTATTCAATGAAAATATCGATGTTAATGTGACACATGCTTAACCAGAATATCATAGCACTCAATTTAAATGTTTAAGTTATGTTGTTACTCATTAAACTGTGTTATTAACCTCATTTCATGCAAGAATTTTTACAGAAGATAACAGTTACATTATGTCATAATGGTAAAATCTTGATATTTCTCATAGACCGTATCATTGAAAAATATTTTGCAGTCCTCTCCAGCTTCTCATCTTTCTACAACTCTTCTGAAGTTCAATGAAAACCTTTTTTGCCCGTCTGTTTTACTTCAACAGATGTCTGTTTGAATAACAGACTTTATGATGAGTGAACTCTTAACCCATATCTTAACGTTATCACATGGAAACCCTCATGATCCCGTTTATGAAATTTTTCCCCCAAAGTTTTTCCTCTGACTTTGTCGAAACTTCAAGGGGAAATTCATGCTATAAGCGTAAATCAAGCTCGAAACAACACCGTCATCTACCGCGAAGCACCAGGCTACAGTGATCCGACTGCAGACACCCCACCACTTACCAAAATCTAGCAAACCACAGCAAATATGAACATTTGTTTACATAGCTAGAGTGTATTTACATCTTTTCTTCCTAATGGAATACACACTTGTGTTATTGGCTACCTTGTGAACACGACACTGTTGCCTAAATCACCAATGTCTGTGTAAGGAAAGACTAGAAATGTTCAACAACACAAAAACAGCGTTTATTTTTGCAGCGGGGGAGAAAAGAATCTAAAAAGACTTTCTGATCTCAGGGGCCTATAAATCAACAAGTGATGAAAGTTTCTTTTCTGACTGGTGGGAGGCAGAAAGAAAATTGTGATGGCCCCAGGGCCCCCCCCCCCGTTACCCTTCACCCCCCCCCCCCAGCTCCTGCAGGAATTTTTATGAGTAGAGAAGAACAGACATCTTTGAAATAGAAATATCTTCTCAACCTCCAATATCAGCATTTATCCCTATGGTCTGTGACATATTTATTAATTGTTTTAATGAAATAAAAAACAACAACAAAAACAAATATCAAGCAGCTAAAGCCATGAACTGACAATAATGGATTTCACCAATTTAAATGTGTAAACAAAAACTGTAATTGTAAGATGTAACTACATGCTTGCTTAGAAGTGAGTAATAAAAATCCTGGTTAAAATAATGAAGAGGAGTTGTGTAGAAAACAGTAGACTAAATTACTTTGTTCAACCATAGAGAAACTGGTAAGTGGCTGACAGATAGCTAAACTTATAGGATAGAAATGGTCCTCAATGAACTGTGGATCGAACCAGTCATCACAAAGGTTTTTGAAATAAACATTTTCCTTATAATTGTTCTTTGATTAGCTTTTCTTTTTTATGGTATCACTGGCGCTTTGTTGGCTAAAACTATCAAAAATGAATAACTCACAAGTTGTACTCATGGGAACATAGATGCTCTATGATAGCAAAGGCTGATTAGCCCTCTGCTGGCAAAACTACTGAAATACAGCATCACAACTATGTAAAACAATAAATCAATCCATAGGTTTTGCTTAAATGTCTGCTTTGTGATAATAGTTTTACAACATTACAGCGTAAATCATGATGTATCCTGAGCCATGTGCTGTACACTACTCTTTTACTGTAAACATTATATGTGCTTGAAAAATTAACAACCACTTAGACAACTTGGGAGTTGGGACTTGAAGTAAATGCATCACACAAGAAAACACTTACTTGCTCTCACAAGCAGCAGGTATGGTGCAATATTAGGTTAGCAGCTATTTCTTTTAGCATATTTTGTGCATCCAAGTGTGTATGGGAAATGTTATCTTGTAAAACACATGGAAATGTATTTAATGGCCCCAGAGAGTACTTAAAGGAAAACGTAATAAAAAGGTATGAATAAAACCACGTCACATGTACAAATCTTTGTCATATTAATGTTTTAATAAATATACAATGCTGCCCCAAGTTCGTCATTTAAAATGACAAACTTCTGATTTTCATTTCCGTCCCTCAATCTTTGATCATTTAAAGTCATTTAGCCTCATTTAAAAAGTGTTCATGATTTTAACTAATGTAGTAACCAATTTAACAGCACGATGGTGCTTTTAGTGTCTGTTTGAAGCTGAGCTGTGATGAGCAGCTCAAAAAACATTCTGTAGGTTTGTATACACCATTAGTTTCAATCAATCACTTCTGTTGGGACATGTTTCAGATAAAAATCAACTTGAACCAATCCATCTGCAGGCCATCAGAGAATGCCAGGGAGAATTGTGGCCAATGAATAACAACATCAGATCTAGGCTACCAAGATAGATGTGAGTTAAACAAAGCTTGGGCTTTAAACTTGTCTCATGTAATCTAAGACCATTTCTGAGTCTTTGGCTGAAATTGTCTGTTAGGCCAGTATAATTGGTAAATGGACTAAAGTTGATACAAGAGAATGAGGAGCAGCTGAACAAGTGCACTACTCTCATGGCTGCTTTCACTCCTGTTTATTGTCTCAATGCAGATATCAAATGGAAAGAAAATAAGTCGCCATGCTTGCATTTCACTCAAGCTAAAATAAACACTGCTAAATCTTCTATAAGCCTTTTAAAATCTACACTGAGCAACGGAGGATTTTTTTTTTTTTTTTTTAAGGAAGAAGTGAAGTCGGTATCTAAGTTTCCACCTTCTGCATAACACACATACATTCTTTTATCTCCTAGAAAAATTGTTATTTGGTTAACCTTGGAAGGTTAAGGAACAGGTTAATCTCTGATATAACATGCTAGAACTATAAATCCAGCAGCACCAATTATGACACTTACGTTTTGTACAGGTTTCCTCTTATGACAAAAAGGCAAGTAATCTCTGCTGTTAGTCAATGTGACTTTTACCTGTCTCTGCATTTCTTCAACTTGTCTGTGAGGAATACTCTTTAAGATCGTGTACATTTCAGACAGCTTCTCCTCTGGAATAACCACAGATGCCCTGTGCAGGAACGGAAGCAGCAAATTATTAAAAGGAAATTAACAACATCTTGTTTGTTTTATGGTCCAAGTTTTCAGCAAACCTTTTCCAGTCAAGCACTTCTGAGAATGGCAGAACGTAGGAGTCTGCCAGGATGACGGGGACACATCCAGCCTGTAGCACGTCACTGAGGGCAGCCTGGCCCAAACGTGCCCCTCGCAAGACCACACAAAAGGAAGACTCCTGCAAAAACATTTTGAGAACATACATACATACACGTGTGATTTAGCATTATACACAAAAGTTATCACAAGCTTTAATGGAAAGTATTCACATTTTAGGGCTTTAACCACATATTAACCACTAAATATTATAATAATGTCTACCTTCAAAAAACCCTTGTCCTTTCAAAGAGGTACATATTCTTATTTGCTTCAATACACAAGCCTGTAACTGCATGTAAAATGAAGCATCCAATCTTACAAATGCAAAACTAACACAGACTATTCAGGCTAAGTGCCAAAATTATAATCGCAGATAGAAATTCAAAAATAACATACTGCGATTTAGAAAATGCATTGAACAATAATGGTTCAATCATGATTCTTTCCTTATTTATATGCAGTTGTCCTCCCCACCTGCAAGATCTGTGGATACTCATACACCTGTCCTTTGTAGCATCGTTTCCGTGCAGATGCTGCACCCTGGGAGAGGTTGCTACATTTGTCCAGGAGAAGCAATGCTTCTCCATTTTCTTCTTTCAAACGCTCCAATTCAGCACGGTACTCCCGGTGAATTGCAGTTTGAGACGACAGAATAAAGAAGCGTCGTGGCCTTTATCAATGGAAAAAGGAGATATGTAGTTGGTTAGAAGTACACATTTTCTATGAATAAGTCCTTTAATAAAACTGTTCTTCACATCGTCAATGAAGCACAATTACTTTTATTTTGCTGAAGTCAATAATATACATGAGCAGTGATGAACTGATAATTAATAATTATAATGACAGTTACTATACGCTATCTTCTCACCCTGGCTGTCTCTCCGGAAGTTCAACATCTGCAGAAAGAGGGCTGTAAACTGGGATGCTGACATCATAACCTTGTCTGTAGGTCCATGTAGAAAAACCGCCTCCAGCCAAAAGCGCTCTGAAACAAATGGCCTTGGACTGTAGCAATGCTTTCACACAGTGGGACATAAGCAAGCAGAATTGTTTTAAGATTAATTCATAAAATTAATTAGAAACTATACTCTGGTCTATACAACTTGGTTAGCAGCAGTGCTCTTGTGAGGTTTTTTTTGTTTTTTTTTTAACATAAAATAAGGCTTAGTGATCTGATCTGAAGTCAGTGCAATAAAATACATTTTGTACCCTGTTTGGTCTTTACATAAGGGTGACTACAAATTAGAAGCACATCACCACAGACGCCTGGCTCTGGTGAGGCTGCATACCAAGTGGTGTACGGCAGGCTGAGTACAGACGTTTTCTAAAAACCAAAGATAGTCTTCAGTGTCTGCACATTTATGAACCATACTTCTGTCCTAAACAATCACTCTAACCCACAGAACATCTTCAGAACATGGCTGTTGTTTTTAAATATAACCAGATTTGAAAAGTCCTTTTAAACTATCCAGAAAATGGTATTTCTTACTTACTTGTAAATATGTCTTAAAATTACATTAAACTTCTTATTCATAACACTTCGTGAATTACATTGCTAAATGCTTCCCACACTGCCATAATCCATTTTTTTATTGCATGAAAATATATTTTATGATTCCTCGACCCAGAAAATACATAGACAGGAAATGATCATTTGCTGTTCATATCTACAAGAGGGAAGTTTTAGAGCAGAGCCCTGAAAACCTATATCTTGAAAACAAACGTACATCCTCTTCTCTGCTTTGGGTAAAAAAAAAAGTGTACATAAATAACAACAATAATAATAACATCACAATTTTTATCCCCTTTCATCTTGTGTGTGTGTGTGATGGGATGCGCTACCTGTCTCTTGGCACATCTAACGCTGTGTTGTAGTCAGGAGGACCTCCAGGTAACATGTTGAACAGGAGGTGATTCATGCCTTTGTCCCATCTGCCCAAAACAGAAAAAGAAACTTGTTTTCCATCCTCAACCTTATTTCATTTCTTTTATTATTATTTTCATGGAATATTAAACAAAGTTATGGCAGAAAATCTTACTACTTACACACGTTTATAGTACATGGGAATTGGTTATTATTTTGGTTTTTAAGGATTATCGTAATTAATGAGAATATTACAAAAAAAAATCTTGTTTTTCTTATCTGCACAATGAAAAAGTTCCAACCATAAAATCACTGAGAGAGAAAGTGCAATTCAATGCAATGCTATTGTAGAAAACTTTAGGCCATTGCATTTATGTCGATGCTATACTGACACATACCGCCAACGAAATTATTATTGTAAGCCAAATAAATAAAGGAATGGTGTTAAGGCCAAAAATTCATATCTCAGTATTATCAGACATAACAGCAGTATACACTAGATCTATATATATGTATATATATCTTCGTATTTCCTAAACATATTTAATATGATAATATTTATAACAGCACTAAAGACTACAAAGTATTTGCATTTTATATTGGAAATCAGCAATTAACATCTGTTTCTCTCCTTTCTCAAGTCCCACATACTCCACCTAAATATAACCGGATTGCTAATAAAACCTTTTTATTTACTTTTTAGTATTTCTTGTATCAGAAAGCACAATGAGTGAGAAATAGTGACTGAAATAACACCTGTTCAGACTACTTCTTCTACCAGCCCTTACTGATTTTACGAATGTGATGTTATCAGATAAAATCTCCTTTGACATCGTCTGTGCTTTGGTTTTGGTTGTACTTACATATATGGTGACTGACAATGTTAGTTCACATGCATAGTTCTCAACCATGCTGCTACTCTGCAGGAAGCACTCAAACTCAGGAATTTTCTAACACTATTCAATGAAATTTAGACGTAGTTTAGAAGTGTGTAAAACATGTTGTTACATGTAATGCTACTTGATTTCTCAGACAATAATATCAAACATAACAGCCAAGCAGCTCACTGTGCTGCTGAAAAATACAAAAGAAAATGGATGAGGCCATGAGTTAAAATGGAAACAAATGTAATCTGACTAAACTGATATGAACAACACTTTCTGATTTTTATGTGTTGTTAAGTTGCAATATAAATACTATAGCAACATCAAAATAAATGAAACATGTGTATAGTACAGTATAGGCTGGGCCTAGTCCAAGACACTGGCTGGATACCACAATACCCACATGCCAGCCTGACTTAATTTTCACCACATGTCTTACTACAAGTGGGTTCCTGAAGCCTAAAACATTACTGCTAAATCCATTGGACCCAAACGATCTGCTACCAACAAACCCATATCAATCACCACATGACATCACATCACCCTGAAGTCTCTAAACAAGTCAGAGCAGTTTTGGCAAGACAATTCATGTAGAGTACATGTTAATGTGACACATTCAAAACTGTGACTCATAGATGAGTCACAGTTTTGAGAGATTAGAGATTAAGTAAAAAGGGATTTAAGAAAGGATCTACTGATTTCATTACCTGGGTAGCATTGCCAGAGCCTGGGCAGTCTCTCTGATACGTAGGGAGTTCTGATTCAGCACATCGATAGATGGAATAAAAAGGCAAGCCCTGGTGACATCATCAGTGTAAAAGTCACTGTCAGAGATTGCACTGAGCAGATCATTGTACTCCCGTGATAGTCCTGTGGTGCTGATGGGAGCCCCAAATTCATCCATAAACCTCTGTAGAGGGTAGATGTAGACCTACAAAACCAGCAATGTAAAGAAACTGATCAGGGTTGAAGGGAAAAATACTTATTTATGTGTAAGAGTTTCAATGCGTGTCAGTTACCTTGATTCTGTTTTTAGGATTGTAACCACATCTGTATACATCAAAACAGGTGTGCATTCTGCAGCTGAGATCACCCCTCTCAGGTATGGGACTGGATATCGGCAGACGGATGAGAGGTGCATCATGAACACTGCGCTTATCAAGTGTCCAGTCGGCTGTGGACTCGATGGAGTGTGGCCAAAACTGAAACATCCCGGTGGCGATCAGTCCGAGCAGCACGACGGAGAAGAGGGTGATGTAGTAAATGCGATGCTTGGTTTTCATCCTGGGGATTAACGCAGGACCACGCGAGCTGTACTTCCCCGAGGTATACATGACTGCCACCTCTCTGTCCGACCAGCCGCTGTGAAGAAAAGCTTCTGGTCAATCACAACCTCCTGTACTACCAATGTACCATCTAAAGCAGGGGTGTCGGACTCCAGTCCTCGAGGGCCGGTGTCCCTGCAGGTTTTAGATGTTTCCCTGCTTCATTGCACCATGATACAAGTGACTGTGTCATCAACAGAACTATCCAGACTTTGATGACAAGCTGGTGACGATGATTAATTAGAATCAGGTGTGTTAAAGCAGTGAAACATCTAAAACATGCAGGACACCGGCCCTTCTGGGATTCAGTTTGACACCTGTGATCTAAAGTCTATCACTAAATCTGCCTATTACCACCTGAAAAACATTCCTAGAATTAAGGGGATTCTCTCTAAACAAGACATGGAAAAACTTATTCATGCATTCATTTTCAGTAGGTTGGATTATTGCAATGGCATCTTTACAGGCCTTAACAAGAAATCTATCAGGCAGCTGCAGCTGATCCAGAACGCTGCCGCCAGAGTCCTTACAAACACCAGGAAACTGGACCACATTACACCGGTCATGAAATCACTACACTGGCTTCCAGTGAGTCAAAGGATAGAGTTTAAAATCTTACTGCTGGTCTACAAAGACCTGAATGGTCTTGGACCAAAATACATGTTTGATCTGTCAGTTCCTATGAAGCTCCCAGACCCCTGAGGTTCATCTGGATCTGGTTTGTTGTGTGTCCCAAGAACCAGAACCAAGCAAGGTGAGGCAGCGTTCAGTTATTCTGCTCCTCACCGGTGGAACAAACTTCCTGTAGACCTGAGGTCTGCTCCAACTGTGGGCTCCTTTAAATCAGGTTTAAAATCATTACTGTTTACTCAAGCGTACTCTTAACTTAAATACTTACCTGCTGTACTCTACTGCCCTTACTTTTAACAACTTAACCGCTTTTAATGTCAATGTAAAGCACTTTGAATTACCTTGTGCTGAATTGTGCTGTACAAATAAACTTGCCATGCCAATGTGAATTATCACCCACCGTTTAAACGTGTTTTAATCAAAATATCGCAACAGAATCACCTCATATGCGACAGCCCAGTTACTTATAACCCGTCTACGATCCCAAATCAATGTCATACGGACAGAACATTAACTATGAAGGAAAAACACAAGCTTATGAGCTGCAGTGGCAACAAATGACAAGCCCATGTGCGTGTGAGCAGTTAGATAAACCAACTAAACCAACTAAACTAGTTCCTTCACATTGTAACGCCAGACAGAGACAGGACAGGGGATTCACGGTTAAAGGCAGTTGTCAAAAGCGTGTGTATTACGTACCGAGATGTTCAACTTAACATGGACTTCACTCACGATTCATAGCGACAGTTACAGACTGAGTTACTCTGACAGACTCTTAATTGTGATGTTAGCCTAGCCCGGAGCTAGCGCTGGCGTCTCCCGGAAGGCGGAAGTTCCTCCTTCCGTCACATGTTATCAGGCGCTTTGCTGCCCTCTGGCGGCGGAGAGGAATCACAACCACAATCAGATTTACTGGCCAAGTCAGGTCAAACAAGACAGGTATGGAGGATTTTTTGTGCCAAAATTAAATAAATAAATACATAATTAATTAAATGTGTAATTAATTCATTAAAATTGGAATGAAATATGACATTAATTAAATGTGTCATTAATTAATACAATTTGTAATTAATTAATTAAATACTGAAATAATTAAAAAATGTACTTAAAATAAAATTTTAATTAATCAATGACATATTTAATTAATTAATGATATATTTAATTCCCATTTTAATTAACTAATTATGTATTTATTTATTTAATTTTGGCACTAAAAATCCTCCTTAGACAGGGAATTTGACTCGGTTATTATTTTTTTGAAATGAAAGGTGCAGCAGTATGAGGTAGACACTAGTCGGGATTATCAATATACTGATACCAATGAGGGGGCACCAATCAAATGACTAACTGGACCATATATGTCATTTTTTTTTCTCTCTATATATTTGCTGGAAGAGGAGCAAACCGGTACAGCACTAACCAATGATCTAAAAAAAAATACATGAAAATAAAATAATAATAATAATAATAATAATAATAATAATAATACAATTAAAATAATTGCGTTTGAGTGAGTGCCTTAACAACAACAATCTTAACAATCTTAAATCTAACAGCCTACACATTGCTATTTTAATGTGTTGTTCCCTACCTTCGCATCAGCTCATTCAGTAGGCCTGTTTGACTGTTTAGACATGTGCTGTAATAGTTTTGCATGTAGTCCTCAGACAGGCCATATAGGATGGAAATGATGATAGTTAACATGTGGTGTTGTTACTTTGGCATGTGAGTTTTATTCTGATTGGAGCATCAGTGTAGTTTGGCGTTTGTAGACTCATGTCTATCTGTAGTGTTACTCTTAGTTGGTTGCTTGTCTTACATTTATTTGTAGTACATGTGTTGAGTATGTACTAAAGCAATACATTCATGTAAATCTATGGTCTTTATAAATTGGGCCCCACACTGAGTTAATCCGGGTCTGGGTAGACATGGTTATTGAAAGTCAGTAAGTAAGTAAGTAAGTAAGTAAGTAAGTAAGTAAGTAAAGTCAAGTTTATTTATAGTGCTTTTCACAGACATTTGTCACAAAGTGCTTTACAGAATAAAAACAGTTTAGAGCAATAAAATACATAGAATACATGGTAGAAAAGAAAAAAACATAAAATAACTTGAAACAATGCAGTTTACAAGTTACAGTTTAAAAAAGGTAGGTTTTTAGTTGACTTTTAAAAGAGCTCACAGACTCAATAGATCTAAAAGTTACAGGCAGAGCATTCTGCCTGCATAATTTAGCGGCCATAACCTTGAAAGCTCGGTCACCATGAGTCTTAAGGCGGGTGCGAGGGATAGGCAGTAGGTTCTGCATATTTCATCTGAGCGGGCGAGCTGGTGAATACAGTTCCAGTAGGTCAGTTATATAAGGGGGGGCCTGACCATGCAGTTCTCTGTGGGTGAGTATTTTAAACTGTATTGTAAATGAAACCGGGAGCCAGTGGAGACATGGGAGTGATGTGTGACCGTCTATTTGACCTGGGGAGTAGTCTTGCAGCAGCATTTTGGATTAACTGTAGGTGATCATGAGCAGAAGAACTGAGTGCAGTGAAAAGTGAGTTGCATTAGTGAATCCGGGATGAGATGAAAGCATGTATGAGCATTTCACTTTCAGTGGCGGAAACTATGGATCTCAGTTTGCTGATGTAACGTAAGTGAAAGAAGCAAGTTACAAATGCATTGTTACAGCATATGATTGTGGTTATTATTATTATTATTATTGCACAGTGATTGATTACTCTGAGACTCTATGAGTGATGAGATTTCACCAGAGCAACAGCTTGGGGGAAGAAACTGTCTCTGAGTCTGGAGGTTTTGGCGTACAGAGCTCTGTAGCGCCATCCAGAGGGGAGGAGTTCAAATAGACTGTCCTGAGTGTGAGGGGTCTGCAGAGATGCTACCTGCCCGTTTCCTGGTCCTGGACCGGTACAGGTCCTGGATAGATAGGAGGTTAGTCCCAATTATCCACTCTGCAGACCTAATTGTCCGTTTGTGAAGTGTAAGGTGAAGTGCCTGCAACCATTTTTCCTGTAAATAATCATATATCTGCTTTTGTTTAGGAAAATATCTCAAGTCAAAATCTGCTACCTTCCTTTCATTGAGCTTTTAACAGTTGTGTTAAAATTTGGTATGGAATGCTCTTTATGATGGACAAATTTGTCTTTTAATCCAGTCAAATCTAAATGTCTGCTTTGAGTGATGAGTGCATCTCATAGTATTTTTTTGAATATATCCCAAAAGTTTGATTGTAAAGGCCACGAAAATAATGTATTGATTTGTAAATTGAATCAACAAGAATAATCGTTCATTTAGCATCACCCAACTGTGTTCAACTGAAATATATTAGGCCTATAATAGAATTTAAAAAAAAAAGAAAAGGACACAACATTTATTTTCACAAAAAAAAACGCTGACATAATTTCCTGATGTATCAATAAATACTTTGATTGTATCTGTAGTAGTAATCAGCAGTATAGAAGGATCCTTATGTCACAGGTCCGTATGTCACAGCTGCAGTGGTCATCCCTTTGAATTATTATTCAAACAACATGCTACTTGTAGAGTCTAATTCTTGAAATCAGTCTGGCAAGTGTGGCTCTCAGGGATACTGAGCTCCACCGATGGTGCTAACATTTCTGACAAGTAAATATAATTTATAATTCTACTTTCACTGACATTATTTTACATAAAACATTACTTAAGATGTCATCTATAGATCAATTTGATAAATATTGTCCCACTGTTTCAAAAAAATTGCTAATATGCCAATCGGGTACAACCACGTCCTTATAGATAAATAATTAATAGCAGAAGTATATCTATTTGTAGTGTAATGAAGCATCTTATCTCTACAGTTGATCTTCAAGTCTGTCATCACAGAACTTTTCTGCTGAGCTACCTGCTCATCTCAGCAGACCAGCTTCATCCTCTCAGCACTGCATTTGCTCCAGGGTGCACAATTGTACTTCTGCATGAATAAGTTTTGTTCAGGAGCCTACAAGTAACATCCTCCCTCATTACAGAAATACCAGAACCCCAAGAAACTGAAGCAACAGCGGATGCTCTCTTGTGTACTGCAGAAATATGTCACATACAGTATGTGGGCCCTTGAATAGTCTATACACAAATACAGCAAGTATGGGAAGGACATTATTTTATAGAGCTACGTGCATGTTATATTAGGTAATAAGGAGTGTAAAAAAAAAAAAAAAAAAACACAACTCCTTTAACCAAGTTAGTTTGGGAAAGAAAAAAAAAGATCAGCCAGATATAATGTCTTATGACATTATGGTCAGTGTAAGCCTACTAAAAGGAAGGTTGTTAATGCAACAGTTTGACAAACATGGTTTCAATTATCAGTGGTAAAACAAGTACTAATAATTAGGCAAGCTTTTACTGGTGCAGTAGTTGTAGCAGTGGGTATGGTATAAGTAAAAACAGACCTTTGACTTCTTTCCTCCACGCCGAGTTGAAGTTGCCCACCAATTTCAAAAACAGCCTTTTGCTGGTAATGAAGTAGTTACATGGAACACTGATCTGTAAAAAACTGTAATTGAAACAACACGTAACCACATATTAATAACACTCCTGCATGCTATCCAGAGCTCCTAGTGTATATTTGTTTGGTGTGTTTTTTCATTTTGGTGCCAATATTTTTTCAACTTTTTATGTCTTTTTTTGTCAACTGGCTAACTCAGTAACTATGTGAGCCTTGGCCCAGGGTGGATCACTGAGGTTATCAAACAGAAACCTCCCACACTACATCATCCCATAAGACGCCGCAGGGAATTTGGTCTCTATCAGACCAAGGACGAGATTTACTGTGGCTTTGTGCTTGGTACCATCCGTGCTACGATGTAATAAAATTGCTGTTGATATTTACTGACGACCCACAGTGGTAACTCACCGCCTGAAAGGCGTAAACACAGCAATCTTAACACCTGGTCCTGATTT